>NC_138085.1:45169647-45267147 GCF_964212035.1 Myotis nattereri | reverse complement strand
TCGGCATGGGGCTGAGTGTACACAGCCCATGTGAACCTATTGTTACTCTCATTTCTTTTTTGTCCCTGTGCCTGGTCCATTTGCCATGTACCATCCGGCAAACAGCTGACACATCCTCGCTATTATGGACCCCGGCCTAATTATGAGGTCTTAAAAGCTCTGCCATGTTTGTCTTCCAGGATGAATCAGAGGCCTCTATCTATCACCACAGCCTCACAGACCACCACTCTCATTTTTGCATTTTCCGAGTAGCAGGCTGTTGTGCCAGAGGGTTTGTTGATGTTAAAAATAGTCTGGATCAAGTGGCAGCCTTTCTCTCCCCCCCATCCCCCTTCTTGCTTGGAATGTTTTTGTTTTCTTTGGTAATAAAGCATGCAATTACTTACAGAATAACTATTTGTACATATCATTTCAGCTTAGAAGCCGAAATGGGCCAATTTTCAATGTGCCCGTGGAGCTCTGGGCTGGCACCATTTGCTCAGGGGGATGGGAAAGATGGCACGGCTGTCCCTCCTACCTTCCGTGGCTCTGTCGTGGGATGGGATCTGGTGGGACCAGTGTGACCAGACCACTCCATTTGGACTTCTGATTTGTGTCCCCACAGCCCTCCTGGAACAGAGATCACGACGACACAGCATCAACCCGTTCGGGAGGCACCCCGGGCCCTTCCAGCGGTGGCCACACGTCACACAGCGGGGATAACAGCAGTGAGCAAGGTAGGACAGCTGTTCTCCTCATTCTCCTTTGCTACGTGCTTCATGCTTAAGGGTTGAAAAATCAGAATAGTCTAGTTGGTGACTATGATACAGCTTTTCCTAGAACATAAACCCCATGTAATACAAGAATCCGCTCATCTTATTGTATGCCCCCGTCCTTTCATTCTTCTGTGCCAGGCCAGCTGCCTGCCTGTCACCCGGGCACCTCCATCAAACAGGGCCCGTGAATCAACTGAGGGCAAGACTGGAGTAGTAAAAGTTGGAATGTATGTGGACAGTATGCTACTAATACTGTGCTATACAAATTTATTATTATTATTATTATTATTATTATTATTATTATTTGCCCTTAGAGGATTTCCAAGCTAGCAATGTCGTAAAATGCTTAGAAGGCGGTGGGCCTTTCAGAAACCCATGTTGGGTGTCCCTCTCCACTGGGTTGAAGCCATTTTTCTGAATTTACTTATCTGAATCTCTTAAGTGCTTGACTTTATTGCAAGGCCAGACTACAGGCAATTAGGAAGAAAGGGAAAGAAATCAGCTCACTTTGATTTGTGTTGCTCTCTGAATACCCGTACCCATGGATGTACTGGTCTGACCATAACTAAGTAGGAGATGAAACTTTAGCCTGAAGCTAATCTTCAGCAAGAAGGTGGAGGAGTATTCCGATGTCTTGCACTGATTTTGATGAGACCAGCGGCACTGGCTTTTGAGTCCAATGAATGCAACCAAAGTTTAAAGGAGTCCCCTCTATCCGAATCTGTAAAGACAGCTGTATTGAGGTTGACTGGGCCCACAGTAGGCACATACTTTACAATCGGCTTTGATGATCACATGTCATTGGAGTGCTGTTAGCCCGCAAAAGAGTTTTGTTTTCTAACTTTAACGCTCTCTACCAATTAGCACTGCAGTCCACAGTGAGGTTAGCATGATGAGTTTGAAAACAAAAACAGGAAAGTTAATTTTTTTGTAGGCACATGTATGCTATTTGGACTGGGAGTCACTTTTTCTTTTAGGCATCTGAGACATTTTCTAGTTCAAAGCGAAGTTGCTGACTTCATCACAACTCTCAGGCTAGTAAAAATGGAGCCCGGAATAGTAAACTGGTTCAGAGCTGAGGCAGAAAGAGGTGACCTCGGCCCTCTGACTTTTAATGCAAAACGATACGCAGCACAAATCCATGGGGCCTTTTTTCTCTGGGGGGGTAGGGGGGTGGGGGGGTATGTGTCTGCATGTTGTGGTGCCGCGGCTCACAGTGCGATAGAGGGTGACGTCAGCACTGGCCACAGAGAGCCCTGCTTTCAGAATTCATCTTACACCAGGCGCCCCCCAAAAGGTGGGGATGGAGTCGCAATTCTTTATCCTGTTCTCCAAAATTGCTACACGGGGTCATAGCCCAGTGCTTTCGTTTGGGTTTCTTTTTCTGTCTTCACTTCTGGCTTTTCAAATATCTGTCATCCACGAGCATGCAGGTAGTCCAGCTGCTGCTGCATTGAAGGTTTGGGAACAGCTAACACGTGCTTGAATTGAAAGTTATAACAGACTACGTTTCCTTCAACGCAATCCGATAAAAGGGTTTTCAGAGGGCACATGCCCCACCCGAGTCTTCCCCGCTGACATGTCATAACAAGGAGCTGGGAGTTTTGCATGTCCCTTTTCCCTTCAACAGTGCTCTCCAAAGGCCCATTTGATGATGAACTTGATTGTGACCAAGAGCCAGAGATCCTTGACATTGCTCGAGTTTTCCACTTACATTGTTTCTCGTTATCATTTTCATAAAAGACCACCACCTTGGTTTTTTTTTTTAAAAAAGCATTTTTTACATACATCATCTCCTTGGAATGGTCTCAGTTGACCCTTTCTGAAACAGTCCTGGGTGGCAGATAAAACAGGTCCAGCCCCACTGGACAGATGAGGGGAAAGGTTATGGGTGAGCCGAAGAATTTGTTGAGGTCCCCGTGTGGTGTCAGACCTAAAATTTTGGTTTCCTGATTATTTGTCTAAGATTCATGTCTTCGTGCTCTCTTTCCCTGGTTCTCCACCAAAGAACTAGAGTCAGTTCCCTCCACCAAGGTCAAATAGAAACGTTCCCTCCTGACTTCCCCTTCCACTCCCCCACCTGCTTGATAATATAGGTGTCAGGAGTCCCACCTTCAGCCCTCCCCGTGGGCTGTCTTTGGCAGTGTGATTTATTCCTTGCTAAATGCAGAACGACGCCTAGAAGTGTTGCTGCAACAACTTATGTACATTTCCATGCCAACCATGACCCTTCTAAATCTTTTTTTCATCCCCGAGACCTGTGGAGCCCGGCCTCAGTGCAGCCTGCGGATTAACTGTGCACAGTGGCTTTTCCATGTTTTCCCTGTCTGCCTTTTCTGGCAGGCACGGGTGTGGAAGCCGTGCCAGCATTTGGCCCGTAGTGCATGTCCTAAACAGTTATTTACACAGTTTGAGTCCATTTTAGTCAACTGGGTAAATAACAACCCTCTTCAAAAGATTTATAAATCCATAAATATGTCTTTATACATACCCAAAAGACAGAAATAACTCAATCTGTCAAGAACATATCCAAAGAGGTGTTTTCCCCACAGACAGCAGTAATACATATTTTAAAACTTTCTCTACTGTATTATTTGTACTGCATTTCTTTTCTCCTCGTTCCTTTTCAATTTTCACCACTTCATTATGGCACCCGTGGTACAAAAGGCAGAAATCCTCTAGGCTTTGGTCCTCTGTTAAATAACCGTATCTGCCGCACAGTGTAGGCATATAACAGGCTATATATCTCGACTGAGTCCTGTTCTTTTGGACTTTCAAAGTAAATAAAGAAAAATAAGTCATCCAGGAAATTCGTAATGTTCTGAAAGATTTCAAAATACAGTAACAATTTCTAGTTAGCGTTGCAGCAATTTGGGGGATTTTGAGTGCCTGATAACTTGCCAAAGTAGTGGCTGTTGTAACTGATGGAATAGTTTTAGTAAAAATTTTTGCCTAAGCATTAAAAAAAAAAATACCAAGTTGAATCTTGGGCATTCTAAAGAGTATATATATATATATCAGAGAGGTAATTAAGAAAAAGCAAAGTATGTAATTTTTTTTCAGGGGTTTACTGTTCTGTTTATTCATGATTTGGGTAATAAATCTTTCCCCCAACTCAAATTACTTATCATGCAGCTCTTCCTCAGGACATCTGCTTTCATTTGATATTAGCACTCTGGGCCCCTTGCAGGGAGTTGGTGCTTTAATCAGTGGAGCTCCTTTAAGTGGGCATGGAAGAGGAAGGCCTAACAAATGTATTGGGTCCAGGGTTCTGCGGCCGTTGCTATGACATTGATTTTGTCTACTCTTTAACTCCCTCAAAGCACTTCCAAAGACATGCGATGGAGTCCTTATTCTATCCCTGTCAATTATTTGCTATTTTCCCATTTTGGAAGAGAAAAAAGTCTAGCTCAGAAATATTGAAGAGTGAGTAGCTGTCAGAGTCTGCTCTTGGTTTTATCACAGCTTTGGGATGGGGTGTTTGCAGGATTCCCGAGCAGAGTCTCATAGGCTGAGGTAGGCACTGGCAGATACGTGGCTCTTTCATGTGTCTTATTTGTCCTACTGTGCGTTGCTGCCCTACTGACCGTCATCCGGGACTATCTAGGAAGCATGTGGTTTGGGGTGGGAGAATACCAAGCCAGTCTGCTGCCTTTTTGTATTCCTTCCCTGGAAGGCAGCCGTTCTATGACTCATGGGCAGCTTTACATATGACCGACCCCATTTTGAGTTTGGGCGCTTCTCCCTTTTTGGTTCAAAGTCAAGAGCCATGAACACATGATCACAATACAATAATGAGATAACATAGTCAGGGCTGACGGTCAGTGTATTTCCATCTCTTGCTTGGTCAAGGAAGGAGGTCACAGAGGTTGAAAGAGGCTAAGAGACTTGCCCAAAGTCACAATCTGGTTGGTGGTAGAGTTGAACTTGAACCCGTACAGTCTGATTCCAGAGCCCCAGCTCCCGACTATGGTATTCCATGTCACAACGTGCTCTCGTGTGGCTAGGAATGGAAAAACAGATCATTTGATGGACATTCTTTCTGTTATCAATTGGACAACTCCTCCCCGGGAGTCCTCGCTGGGCCTGGCGCCCTGCCTTGTAATAGTGACAGGGCTTCGGAAAAGACAGCCTCAGCGTTAGCCTCAGGGGGGTTCTCCGCCGCTGGCGAGTGAGAAGCTAGTGTTGTGTGCTAAATAGAACGATGATTGGGATATGTACAGCGGAGCATGATGATTGATATGATTAATTTGTATTATGTATTAAGAGCCTATCCCATTTCACTCATTCACAGATTTATTGAATTGAGAATAGGAGCACAGAAAAACAAGTAAGGGCATTTTTTTTTGCTGGCAGAACACTTCCCACTTAAAGCTCACCTCATTTTCCTCTTTTGTAAGGATAAAGAAAAAGTAGGATTGCTACATTGAAATTTGATGTAAAACATTTCAACCCTAAAGGGGTTTAACGGTTCCTGGAACCTCGAAAGCCCACTTATGAACTTCTCCTTTGGGGGGCAGGACTCAGATCAACAATTGTATCTTTGCTCCCTCTGGGGGGGAAAAAAAGGCAAAAGCAGCATGTTTCTTTAAAGAGGCACAATTGAAAAGCACTGCGACTTCTTTATAATGATGTATCAATAGTTGCAATGCCTCCCACTGCCCCATCCCCCTCCACGCCAGCTTTTGTGTGAGTTCAGGCAACCTATAGGCAGAAGGCAATTCCATTTATTATTGAAGGGACTCTCAAGGCAGTTGTTTCAGACCTGTGAAGCCAGCAGGCAGAGCTGGATGGGAGGGGGTGGGAGCCAGGGGAGAGGGAGGTGGGGAAGGGCCACATTATGTTCCAGATGACTAAGCAACGATTTATATACCAGCTCGCCTTTTTACATGAAGAAGAAAAGTAATAACAGCCCAAACCCTGGGCGTTTGAAACAGTCAGCTGTCCGATGAATAATGGGATAGGTGGGAAGGAGCACTCTGATTGGATGTCTTAATGAGCACATTTCGCACAGAGTTTGGGCTGCAGTTCCCCTTGACCTTTGCCCTTTATTGACCAAACTGACACTTCATTTTTCACATACTTCCAATTATGGTTCGGCTTAAGTGTTGCCCTCCCTCCTTTATTTCTTTCCTACGGACAACTCGAGAGTGGTGGAGGGGACAGAAGATATTTTAATTTGAAAAACTACCTTAGCAACTCAGGTTTAGGGTGTAATCTGTTATCTGCAGGTTTTTAGATGAAAACACATACACACAGTGAATGCTGCTTGTTGAGAAACAGTCTTTCTACTTAAAAAAACCCCACCTGATTTTAAAAACAATGTTTAGAATAACCTAAGAACCCTGAAAATGAAGGAAAACATTTAACAAAGAGTGGTGTGTGTGTGTGTGTGTGTGTGTGTGTGTGTCTCTCTCTCTGTGTGTGTGTGTGTGTGTGTGTGTTTTCATTTCATTTGTCTGTTGGCCAGAGTGAGTTGAATGAACTATTTTTGTGCACAGTGGCTTCTTAATTCCTGTACTTGGCGGGGCACTTCTTATATTTCAGTGGCACTAGAATGCACTTCTAGTGGAGAGGAGGGAAAAGTAAAACATCCCTGGCCACAGGCCTCCGCCCTTGGACCTCGGCAGCCCCGTGTGCTCCTTAAGTTGCACTTAATGCTGGAGTCTAAGTGGCCCCGTGGCCCCTGCAGGCCAGTGGCAGGCGGAATGGGAAAATGATTTCCTGATGGGAAAAGTCAGGTGTAAAAAAGAAAGGGGAAGTTATTACACTCCGCAAACCCCCGTTATCTAAAGGTCCCTATCATTAGCTTATCAAACATGTGGAATTAGATGGATAGACGGACCTGTTTTCCCAGGAACGCCCCATGCGAGAGTCACCTTTCCCCTTATTGACTCATTGAGTGGGAGTAACTGTTTTCTGTTCTCCATTGGCTTGGCTTTTAGCATCATGAAAGCAGGTCATCTTAAAACCAAGAAATATAACTTCCCCACCTAAAAGTAGTCACTGTATATCAAGGGGCATGAACTTGGCCATAAGTGTCTTCACAGAAAGTGCATTTTCTCACTCTTAGGCAATATCTCTAGTCAACTGGAGGTCATTGTTTTTCTTCTTAACTGAAAAAAATGCATTTGAAATTATTTACTCCCCAATAGATTTCCCTCTAACACAGGACTATTTGTCTCCAATGTGGATGAAGAGTTACCTGTTTTATTATGTAGCCCTCTGGCATCTCCATGGCATATTTTTACTATAATATGGTAATAAAAGAATGTGTAAAAGGCAGACAAAGGTTCTGTCTTTTTCTGTAAGGTGACCTCTGTTACCAAGTAACTGCTTTACTTATGAGCTTATTAAAAACTCAAAAAAATGAGCTTTTCATACTTCACAGGCATTGATGTGAAAATGAGCTGTCCTGTGAGTAGTTTTCTTGATCATTTTTAGAACAATTGATTAGCCAAAGAGCTACTGTCATTAGTTGACATTGACTGATAGCAATTTGTCACAAGCTCTGAAGGTCAGCGAGGCGGTTGGAGTTTCAGCATGCCTTTGATTGACCTTTACTGGTTCCATCCTCATGTGATTGGGTTTGAATAGGTCTGGCCTTCGATTAGAAAAGACAGGGCATTAGTCAACAGGGTCATCTCTTATATTTTCTGTGGATTGCTTATTTTTGTGTATGTGTGAATTCATGGTCTGGATAGCTTATCAAATTTAGTACTCTAACTTTTGAAACTTAACACAATTCGGTTTTCCCATTGTTTTGCCATGTTAGGGTGGACTCTGTATGTGATGTTGACTTTGCTACTGACAGTTGCCATGGTCACCTGTGCAGACACGGGTTTTTTGTTTTTTTCGTATGGAATGGGTTGGAATTTTGTTGTTGGTGTTGCTGTTGGAGTTGTTTCTTAAAGAATATCAATTCCGTTGTGACTTGAAGAACTTCTAAAATTATGCACCGGTTCTTTGACTTTCTTAGAATTAATTACACTGGTCTCTCAAGAATCATGGGATGGTTTTAAATTACAAAAGGAGAGGTAAAGAATTATATGCATGATGCTGTTATGTCAATCATCATTTAGCTCTGCAGTCAGAAGATGGGGAAACTTTTTAAAAAATGTATCTTCCTTTCGCTCCACTCAGTCTGCATACATGAGAGCACGCTCCCTCTGTACCAGCCTTAGCCTTTCAGGGAGAGAGGAATATACTTTCTGTTGTAGTTGACCCAGAAGGTACTGGCTTATAAGACTCAGTACTTTCCTTCTAAGATTGTAAGGTATTATTCCCCTCAAATGCATCACATTTAGAAGAATGTTTTCTGAACCCATATTAATAGCATGCATTTTATTGCCTTACATAAATAATAAAAATGGTGATCTGAGTTGTAGAAATGCAGATCTTAATGTGTAATTATTTAATTCAGTTTCTAACTGAGATCTTCCTCTTATTCTCTCTCACCTTCCTTTCTTCTCCCGGTTCTGCATGGGGTTTTAAACTATAAGCAAACACTTGTTTTTCAGGTCTGCCCTCCCAGGCATTCCAGGGCTACCACACACAGCCTGGCACAGCTTAAATGTGTGTTTCAGTTTCTACGCAAGAAAACAAACCAGGAGGGAATCCATTGTCCCACGCGATGGATTCTTCACACGGTGTCATTCTTGGCAAGGCCAAAGTGAGGAAGTTAATTTTAGGGAAGCATCCATTTAATATAGCCCAAGGAGATAAAAAGAGTCTAGGATTGTAATCGTTTCTGCAGATGGGCCAAAATATTGTCATGAGTTGTATTTAAACAGCGAAATATACATTTATACATTCTAGTCAAGTCATCAAAAATGTATTAAGCACTTATGTATGGAGGTGCTCTGTGTGAGGCTATAAAATGAGTAGGTCATAGTATTTGCCCTCAGGAATTTTGTGTGTGGCATCAAGAACACCAAGCATATGTAAGTGAAATGTTCACTAAATACTGAGTATTCTTAGGGAGCTGAGCTTATTTATTTCACCACATACCAATTACCCAGACACAGTGAACTCTGGTCAGGGATGTTGACTGAAAGACAAGGTGAGAGGTATTTAGTCTAACCTGCAGAAAGATACCTTGAACTTGGTCCTCTGACTGTCATAGAGGCTCAGTATCTCTGGGGCCCTGTGAGACCAACTTTGATCTACAGCACTGTCTTGGGCACTTGGTCCCACCCTCCCATACAGCCAGGTGGCCAGCCAGGGCCTCTGCATGCTGAACCATTGGTGTTTTCATTGGGCATTGCTTTCTCTACCATTAGTCACCTGGCTGCTGACTCATACTGATCCTCTTCTGGGGACCTTAACATTTTGGGAGTGGGGGTGGGGATCTCTTTGGCAATGTGGTGAAGTCAATGGGTATCTTGTCAGAGTAATATTTTTATTAATGCACAAAACAAAACACATAGGACTATGAGGGACAGTAATTATATTGAAATCCAGGTATCAAAATACTTTAAAACACACACAACTGATCATATAGGGATATGAGTGCTCTGTAACTATGCATTAAGTATAAAGGTCTAGCACTAATTCTATTGAAATACTGGCAAATGTAAATGGCATTTTAAGGTATCTGTGACACCTGTATTGTGATATATAAATATGATTTCCATTGGTGACAAAGGCTCAGGTCCTGCTAATAGTTCTGTGGTTCGTTATCTGGGTATACACTTGAAAGAAATGCTAATTCTAATTAAAGCTTAGTGAGAAGGAAATGTAATTTTTTTCCTTCCAAAGTATATGGATCTTCTGAGTTCTAACCATGGACCACTTTTTGGGGAGTGGGATTTATGTAGTGCAGGTTAAAGACTTCTAAACTTAAGTGTCACCTACTGGAAGTAATCCGTGAACCTGCAGATTGGGGGAAGTGACCCTCTTCTGTGTTGTCATGGTAGCAAGTGTCTTATCCTTTGTCACATATTGAAATGAGCCATTCATTCATCAGCCTCCCCAGGATGCTCCTGGGAAGGCACTAGACTTCATCTTTAAACCTCCTATGCCCAGCATAGTTATGGGCACATGGCCACTGATGGATAATTATTTATTAAAGAGGATAGGGAACCCTCTCAGGCTTTCAAATTGTGATTGCACTGTATTCCCTTAGGACTGGTTTCTTCTGGGTGGCAGATGGCTCATCTCACATGGCAATCTCTGTCGAAACGTAAATAGATACTTAAGTCTCACCTGTCCAGGCTCCGGAGATGTGTTTGAACAGGAGGACTCAGGAAAGATTCAATGGGTAGCTCTTCTCAGAACTTGGTGGTAGATGGGCTTAAGATTGTACCTTAAATCATGCCACCCATATAATTGCCTGTTCTGCCTCCTCCTACTCTTGGGTACCATCCCCTGGCCAGGGTGAGCTTCCAATAAAGGGTGGGTGGGCACCGGTGGCAACATTTTAGTATCTTCCAAGGAATCTTAGGGCAGGGGGGGGAAGGATGAAATCCATGGCAGGAGTAACTGTGCTTCCATGGGAGGGTGCTTTTGTCCAGTGCCGTTCCCAGCAGCAGACAGGATTCCACGCCGGGGATGTGATATGTAGCTCAGCTCCTGAATTTATCTCTCTCCCTTGTGAATGCTAGCACTAATTAAGGATAGTGGTAGAGGTTTTGGCTGCTGGCCTAGCAAAAACTAACCCAAACACTAAATTTATGCCAAGCATTTTCCTTAAAAAGGGGTAGGCGTTGTCTACCTCGCACATTGATTGGTCCCAGAAGTGTAGTTGGTGAGTTGGGTTTTGCTCAAGTGTCTGCCTTTGCGGATTAGTTCAGTCTTGCAGATAATTTTCCGTAATTACTTAACCTAGAAGCATTCTGTTTGATTAGTACAATTAGCTCTGGCTTTCCCCCACTTACCAATATCAACCCATATGCATTCCCTCCTAGTCATAGGTCATCTTATTTCCTAACAAGGAATGAAAGAAGAACTTGCTTTAACTTATTTCCATATCAGGAGAAAAAGAGAACATAACCTTACCTAGAAAATTTTAAATTTTCTTCAAAACCATATATTTCTAGGAAAGGAGGAATTGAAAAGTGAATGCAGAAGATACTGAAGTTGCCAATAGGCTTGTTCCTGGATTATTAGAATTAGATCAATGCTGTCTCTTTAAATATTTTGTTTGTGGTAGCTTGAATGTTTCCTTGAGTGCTATATTACAGCGGGACAGGGAGCATCTTGACACCCTTGTGTATTTTTTGACACCTTAGAAAAAATCAGTCCTAGCCAGGTTCGCTCAGTGCTTAGAGTGCTGGCCCATGGACTGAAGGGTCTCAGGTTTGGTTCCAGTCAAGGGCACATACCTCGGTTGCAGGCTCGATCCCTGGCTCTGGTCAGGGGTTTAGACATGTGTGGGAGGCAACCAATTGATGTATCTCTCTCACATTGATGTTTCTCTTTTCCTGTGTCTCCTCTTCCCTTCCACTCTCTGAAAATCAATGAAAAAAAATATCCTCAGGTAAGGATGAATAAAAATTTAAAAAGATGTATCTTCATTTTAAAATGCATTTACATATTGTCCTCTTCATTCTAAGAAAGGATTTAAGGAAAGTAACAAACATATGTAGTATACATAAGATAAAAATAAGTAGATGAGGACATTAATTAATTTATTTTTTAAAAAGTATATTTTTATTGATTTCAGAGAGAGAGGGAGAGGGAGAGAAATATAGAAACATCAATGATGAGAGAGAATCATTGATTGGCTGCCTCCTGCACACGCCCTCCTGGGGATCAAGCCTGCAACCAGGGCATATGCCCTTGACCAGAATTGAACCCGGGACCCTTTCGTCCACAGGCTGATGCTCTGTCCACTGAGCCAAACTGGCCAGGGCTAGATGAGGACATTTAAATGAAAGGAAAATAAGCAAGAGGCCAGTCATAAGAGAAGTACAAAACAATATGACTTAAAAGATTATATACAGATGTACAGTTGCTAGAAATAGGCAGATAATTTGGCTCTGAGCTTCCTGGCAGCCAAAATGAAGAGTGAAATATAATTAGTTACAAGAGTTATGGCTTCCATGGAGGTTGCTCAGAAGAATCCCTTTGGTTGGCATAAAGACCTGAGAGAAGTTTTCCCACGTGTCCTCGCACAGGGATCCAGTGAATGGCTTAGAGACATCTTCAACATCACTTACAGGACGCCTCTTGCATCCCCCTTAGCCGGCGCAGTGCTGCAAGTATAAGTGCCTGATAAATATTTGATTGACTGATTCGACTAGATGCCTGGATTCAGATTCAGCCCATTGTTACTTTAACCTTACTTTGATATCTAAGCTGGACTTGATTTCTGTGGTTTGAAACAGGTAATGGCCTGTCTTACCAAGAGCCAAGGTGCTGATTATTTGGTGATGCCATGGGGACTTTTCTTCCATTTCTATCTCCTGCTTCTGGCCATTTCATGGTGGGCCAATTCCACTCTCCAGTCTTTCCTCCCTCCACCTGCGGCTGGGAAGGCGAGTGCGAATGCTCTTGTCATCTGGTTATGGTCCCCTGATACAGGGTCAGCGGAGCGGGGGGGATTCAGATACGTGGTGGTAAAATGAAGGGCTGAGCTGGGATGACAGCATGAGAGGATTCAGGCGCCACAGTCTTTGAAACAGGAAGTTCTGAGGGAATAGGATTGTAACCTATAAAACGGGAGATGTCTGTGAAACATCTATTTGGTTTATCGCATTCCAGCACCAAGAACATCCCCTTGTGTGAAAAGAATAAATTTGGTGCAAATAAAAGGTATTGCTTGATATTATGACTTTAAAGCTTATGAGAGGAATGCTCCCATAGGTGCTGCAGGTGAAGACAGAATAGTCCCATTCACTAACTTAGTGGGCATTGATGAATGTCCACTGTGTACCAGTCCAGCGCTAGGTGTAAGAATTCAGAGTCAAAGAGGCCGTTCCTGGGATGAAGAAACCCAACAGATCAGGGGAGGAGCTGACAGTTAACATAGAGCAGGTGGGGTCTGACCACTGAGTAGGCTTCGTAGAATTTGAAAGTAGAGGAATGGCACCTATAATGGGCAAATAGGGGGCAACTGCCTGGCACAGGCATGCCCTCACCCCGGGATTCCAGGGCAGGCGTCCCTCATGGAGCACAGCTCCCTTTCTCATCAAGCCTGCATGGGACTCGAGCCTGAGTCCTTGTCCACACAGCGCTCCAGGGCCCTCACCCATCCCCCAGAGTTAGTCCTCCAAGAAGTCTGCTTCCAATCCCCAGTCTCCCACCTGGCTCCTCCAAGGGGTGAGTCTGTGATGGGAACTTGGGGCAGATGGAGGAGTAGCAGAGCACGCGAGGCAAAGAAATTGGTTTGAGTAAAGGAACGGCTTAGTGCATACCTCAGCGTGAGCAGAGGACAGAACGTGGGGAAGCAGGAGTTGGAGGTGAGGCCAAGAGAGGGCAGGGGCGGGACCATGAAGGCTCCTGGGTGTTGTCTTCAGGAACTGGAAGTTTGTTTGAGAGGCAATGAGGAGCCACTGAAAGTGCGAGCTGTGTCATGGTCCGAGCTGACTGAAGGAGGAATCACTGCGGGTTGGGAAGGGCAGGAGCCAGCGCTACAGTTGTGCAGAAATTTCTGGCTGTGAAGTCAGGCAGAGGGAAGGGGCTGGAGAGGAAAGCTTTGGAGGAGGAGCCTGGACCAGCCTGAGAGATGGAGTAGTTTGGGGGGCAGTGGTTTGGAAGGTTTAGGATCATGCAAAGGTTTCAGAATTCTGCCCTATAGACCACGGGTCCCTTCTGGCATCCTCTCCGTCTTCTCACGTGTAGCTTGTCTCTAGATGTGAGGGTAGGATCGCTGGTCATTGCTGGCTGTGTATCTTACCCCACACCCTGGCTGGACAGAAGTGACATTGTCTCCAGCCCTTCCTGAGGGTGGCTTGAAGAAGTCCACCCACCTCTCTCTCTCTCTCTCTCTCTCTCTCTCTCTCTCTCTCTCTCTCACCTTTCTTTCCCGCGGAGAAGGTTCTGGCTCCATGGGGACCTGGGGCTGGGTGGAAAGGAAGAGGCCGGCCACGCTATCATGGGAATTTGGTGACTCATTTCATCAGTTGACTACTCTGAAAATAAGGTGACTTCCCCCTTTGCTTGACAACTGATTGATGAGCATTTCCTGAGCACTTGCAGAGTGGATGTTTTGTTTCACGGGCCTTCGTGCTCACGCACTCCCAGTGGAGTCTAACCCTGGCATGCTTCAGCCTTCCCACCTCCCAGCCTGGGGAGTTTTCTTTGTACGTAGAATCTTCAAAACTTACCAGACGCCAGGATGGGGAATAATATACTCCTGTGCCTGCTGATACAACTCTGCTTATGTTCACTTTTTGCCAGAATGTTAAAGAAGGAAGGGTTATGCTTTAATACTGCAACAGCGTTTATTTTGACCAGATACTTACCATGTCTACATTGGAAGTTGTCTTTTAAAAAGAGTGCATTTTATTTTGTGTGTCTGGAATTGGTTTCGTTCTTAGTTTCCACTTTCTTTCCCAGGATGTGAGTTTGTATATTTTTAGAGGGATTATCCTTTATTTCGATTCCAGGTATCCTAATGCTCTTGATAGGAAAGGAGTCAGCTTTGGAGAACATGAATTGCTCTGCTAAAGACTGGGCTGTTAATAGAAGCCGTATAGGGAGAAGGGGAAGCATTACTTTTAGGCTCCAAGACTGTTCCTTGGATTCATTGTTCATAACAGAAGGGGAGGCAATAGGCTTGCGTTATGTGGGTCAGGAGTCGTCGTTTTAGGTAGTAGCCATAGTGCTTAGGTTTGGTATTTTCATATTTCAAATGGAGGCAGTAAGTTTAACGTGTCTTACTTTGCAGCTGGAACAGATTCTATTTTTAATCTGTAAGTCGAATGTGGCATGGAGCCATGTGCTGTCCGGATCCAAATGCATAACTCCTGTTGATATCAGTGAGTTTCATGATGGATTGGAAAGAAGTTAAGTGGCCTTTATTCCAAATATCTATCTGACTCTTTAGAATTAAGCATGCTGAACAAATCCTACCACTTTTCAAGTTAAAAATGAGGTATTTTCTAATGGAGCAACTATGCTGGCTTAAAGGAGTAATGCAAGAGTTCCAAATAGACACACACACACACACACACACACACAGAATTGGTTTTCAGGCAGAGAGGCAACTGGGCTCAGGAACCCCAGCGGCATAGCAAAGGACAAGGTTGTATTGAGCTGCACAAAATTGCCTTTAAATAGAAAAGGGGAGAAAGCCTTTTCTTGGGATGGTGCCCTGCTCATGGGAGTACACACGTTATTGTTGGTGAGTAGTTCTAGCAAGAGCCCTCCAGTACGTCCGTCCGCCCCGCTATTACCCAGTGGTGGGAATGGGATGGCAATCTTCATTCAGAATTGACTGATGTTTGCATCGATACATAAATGGACTCAAATCATAATTGTTGTAACAGGAGTGTTTGATTGCCTGGCAAGGACCTTGTTCCGAGATAGCTTCTGGATCACCTGTTCGTTGGGAACATCTGACAGACCTCATGTTTATTACCCAATTGAATGTCAGTAGCAATTTCAGCTAAAGATAAACAAAAATGCAAGTACTTGTTGACCTTGACTTTCTTCCACAAGAGATTGGACTTGATGGCTCTATTGCTGTGCAGCTGATAAGGGATATAAACAGCAGTTTGAGGGAAATGTTTTATTCCCAGAGGAAAATGCCCTATTTGCTGTGGGAAATGGCAGTAGACATGCATACCCTTGGCCAGATTTTCTTAATTCACCTTTATTTGAGCTGTGGGAAAAAGATACGGGGCGGGGGTGGGAGATACTTTTTATGGCTTCAATATACAATTGTAAAGATTGGTATAACACGAATATGGTAGTTAGCAGATTGAATACAATTTTGGAAGAAGGAAATGATGTTTCTATGATTCATGGCACTTAGTAATATGATTTCTTTTGAAACTATCACATTAATGTAATACTGTGTTTCAGAGATGCAGATCTTATAAAAATGCAATTGACTTAGCCAAAATGTCATTGGTTAGTTATCTCACTAGGGGCAAAGAGAGAGGAAACTGACCTAGTGGGTATACTTACATGGGACACTACAGAAGGGCACGGAGGGGTGTGGCAGTCAACACTTTCCTTTGGGCACAAAGTTGTAAGCTCCAGAGTTAAATCAAGCAACTTGGGGCCATTAAGGATTCCCATTTGTGGGTGAGGCATAAAGCCTTGGCAATGTGTCCTTTTTTGCCCTTAAAAACCCCACTGCATTTTCTTTTCGAGGAGAGGTGCTCTGGCTCAATGCCATTGGCATCAACTTTTGCTCTTAAAATGTTGTTTTGATGCACAGTGTAGTGATGGCTGAATTGATTTCTGTGCATAAACGGTGGCCTAGATTCTTGCCCTGTGGAAATCCATGGAATTAAGACTGTAGGTTCCCGGAGTGATAAGAGGTAAGCAAATGATTAGATATGCATGCAGGGGGGAAAATTGAGATGCTCATAGAATGGAAATAAGGCTCTATATCATTTGCAAGTTTAATGTAAATGTAAGCCACTAATACAACTAATAATTTAATGCTAATATGTGAGAGGAAGTAATGTAATTCTAATCATTTTCTACTTGGTGTTTTCTCAAAGAGTTCTGAGCAAAAATGTACTGTACTGAAATGTGTCCCTGGTTACCCAGGATGAAAATCTGGTCTGCCAACAGCTGTGGCCCTTATGAAACCTCTGGGATACTAGGGACTCAAATTTCTCTCTAGATAGATGATGCGGGACAATTTGAGATCGCAGAACCTAAGCCAGGGTTTCTCGCAGAGAGGGTTAGCACACTGGGCTATGCGATTCATCCAGTAGACACCCAAGCTGAGAGCTGGTCCAGGATGCCTTTGTCAGTAGTCACTGGTAGTAATTCATCACAGACTATAGTTTTTCTAAAACTATTTGACCCTTTATCCGTTTTTCAAAGATTTCCTGGTGAAGATATCTCAGGCAAGTTTTGGATACATTTTGGTTTTTTTTAGAATAGGTCCTTTGAATGACATTTAAAAATATAACTAAAGAAAGCCATCCCATATAAAACCAACAGGGAACAGGGGTTTTCTCTGTCTTTTAAAAAGCTGCAGTGGCCCAGCCTACATGGCTCAGTGGTTGAGCATTGACCTATGAACCAAGAGGTCATGGTTCAATTCTCAGTTGGGGCACATGCCCAGGTTGTGGGCTCGATCCCCAGTGGGGGTGTGCAGGAGGCAGCCGATCAGTGATTCTCTCTCATCATTGATGTTTCCATCTCTGTCTCCCTCTCCCTTCCTCTCTGAAATCAATTTAAAAAAATAAAAATAAAAAGCCACAGTGACAGCATAGAGGAACCCATGTCCCCCAGGCTGCTGTGCCAGTGCCCCCGCCCCCCCCCCCATACATGGGTACTTCTTTGAAGAATAAGTGCTTGCTGACTTCCACATTTGCGTGCAACTCCTATGAAGAACAGTGCAAATCTCTGCAATGACAGATGCCACTGCCGATTATTATGATGTCCATTCCTTGGTGAATGAAATTAGGAAGAGTTCCTGTCTGACATGGCACATACCCTTCCCTGACACAGAAAAACTGTAACCTAGAATCCTTGTAAAAAAATAACAAAAATCCCCCCACCTCCTCAGGATTGCTGGTGATTCTTTGATTATTATGTTAGCAATGAGCAGAGAGGGGTCTGCTGCCTCGGGCCTCCTGGTCCTTGCAAGCAGGA
Organism: Myotis nattereri; assembly: GCF_964212035.1. Classification (NCBI taxonomy): domain Eukaryota; kingdom Metazoa; phylum Chordata; class Mammalia; order Chiroptera; family Vespertilionidae; genus Myotis; species Myotis nattereri. The sequence continues at coordinate 45,249,661 of NC_138085.1, read as the reverse complement.
GGGCACCCCACTCCCAGCCCAGGCTCCTGTGGGCTGCAGGCAGGCATGTGGGAGGGTGTGTTCTGCATTCCTCCCCGTAGTCACTAAAGGATGTGGCAAGGACATGAATTGTTTGTGGCTGGCTCTCCGTCCTGCTGGTAGGAAAGACTTCTGCGTTTATCTGCATTTTTCTGAACACCAGCCGCTGTGTAGTCACGTCCTAGGCCACTTTGTGGGAAAGCTTTCTTTATGGTGGATGACGTGGCATTTCTTGTCACTTCCTCAAATTCCTCCCCGCTGCCTATCAGCATTGCCCTGCACTTATCTGGGTTGAGCCTCCGCCGGCCAGAGCTAATCCAGGTTCCTATTTCAGAGGAGCAGAATGACAGCAATGACGCTGCCGTTTCTCCGCTCGTGACCTGGGGTGTTGGGGGGACGGAGCCTAGAGAAGAGGGGTTCAAGAGTTGGGGGGGGCATTGGCTTGATGTTCCGGCCTGGTACCCTGAGCCCCCTCTTCATTCCCATCAGTCTTACTTCTCCATAAGGCTGACAATGTGATTTATTTTGATGTGGAATTGGAGGTACCTTTTCCAACTCCAACCTACATAAAGGGCGCCTTTACCTGCGCTTGCTTGCTCTCAGTCCTGCCGCCGCGGTTGGCTCTGACTATTTTGAGCCTATCAGAGGCACTGCTCTGAATTGGGACTTAGAGAATCAGAGACATGCGGCTCTTTTGTTCTGATTTTCCACTATTTGACAAGTATTTGTTGAACGCCTACTATGAGCCATGCACAATGCTGAGGGATGGCAAATAACATATTTTTCATGCTTTCAGTTTATGAAAAATGTGTCCCCCTGACTTTGCTTGTGCGCCTTACACCAACAATCTTATAGCAGGGCAGCGACTCACATCTCAATTTTTAGGTGAGAATTGCCAAAGTCTGAGAGGGAATAAGTGGGAAAACACCAGGGCCTGAATCAGTCAGATTTTTTTTTTCCAACTCTGACACCTTTCTTTTATACCAGGTTAGGAAGTAACCTAGTAACTGATATTTTTTTGGTCCATCTATTTCTGAAATGCATTCACCAGTCTGTCTTCTGTCTCTCATGAGGAAGATAGAAGAGGACAAAATGAGGAAGGAGCTTTTGAAGGAAGTGATCAGGCACTGCTTAGCATTGTATTTCACTCCCTCCCTCCCTCCCTCCCTCCCTCCCTCCCTCCCTCCCTCCCAGAATACCTCCTGTATACCAGGCACTGTGCTAAATCCTGAGACAACAAAGATCAGTAAGACCACCTCCTGGCCTCAGGAAATGTAGAGTTCAGTGTTTGTTGAGCCCTTCACTTCTGAATTAAGAAATGTTTGGGACAAAGATATTTCCCGATGCTGTTCTCTTTAGGAGTTACCTACTTTTTCATCCAATTCAGTTGATGCTCTTACTAATTTTCAAGCATGAATGGGTTTCAGCGTCTGACTAAATCTGAAGCAAGAATATATTGGTTGTTTCCTATAGACAAATGGCTTAGTTTTTACTTCTTTGGGCAGAAGAACCACCTAAACTCACTCATAAAGAGGGGGTAATATTAGTACCTACTTATAGGATTGTTGAGAAGATTAAACAAATTGATGTGTTGAACTTAGAAGAGTGCCTGGCACGTAGTAAACATGTATGTGCTAGCTGCTATCAACATCACCATCATCACCACCACCATCATCATCATCATCATAGGGTTTGTTTTTCTCTATGAAAAAGAGAGACTCAGGTTCAGACTGAGTGTGGGTGCTGACGTAACAAGCAATTAAGAATCTGGTACTATTCCAAAATGTGTCCTCACTTTACAATGGAGAGTGTTTATCTGCCCTTTTGTGTCAGGACAGAGAGCATTCTAAACTGGGTGGACCCCTGAGACTTCCACTTCTGTAAGCCTCGCTTCTATTGTCCATCACTCCCAAATGTCCCAGGTTATAAATCTGTCACTTTTACTTTAGGAGGAAAAGCTAAGGAAGAGAATGGTTAAGAAGAGACTTAGATTGCAGATGATAATTAGGTTACCCCAAGGTCACTGGTCCACTGGATTCTTTTTTAAGAGCAACTAGTGCTATTTCTACACCACATATGAAGGTGTCTGTGAGAAAACGAGGATTGCAGTGTCAATCACGGAGACATGGTGCATGGGGTCGGGTTCTGTGTTCTCGGAGGACCGCGGTGCACTTGGCTCGCAGGAGCCCAGGTAGGATCAGAGGAAGTATCTACCCACTAACGTTTGTTCTCACGTTTCTGGTCTCAGTCTCATAACAATAATCTCTGGTCTTTGATGAAGCTACTGAGCAGTATTAGGCCTTTGAATTTCAGGATGCCATGTTATCAGTACATTTTAAGATATAGAAATATAATTCTTAGTATTACAGATACATTTTATCAAATAGTATATAGAGCTTGAGGACTGGGTTTGTGGCTATTGCAGTTGGTAAAATCGGGTTCAAGCTTGTCTATTAATAGTGAAGAGGAAATGATTATTCTGGGACGTTAATGGGAGGCAACACTAGATTTATAGGCAGGTCTTTATTGTTTATAGCAAATCAGCTTTACTGCTTCTTTCACCTGTGTAGTGGCTGGGGGTGCTGCCTGCCCCTCTCCCCCTCCCCCACCTCCGTTCATGCCTCTTTTCTTTCTTCTTTACTTGCACAGTGTTGCAGCCTCATCATAGTGAGAGCATAGAAAGTCTACTTTCTATTTGGACTGTTTAAATTTTTTCTATCCCCTCTCTCTTGACATAGTAATGTGCTGTGAATTTTTGGGCTTAGTTGCAAACCCATCCCTTGTCAAGGGAGAAGAAGTGGTTTTCTAACCACCAAATACGATCCAGTTCCTATTAAAGAGAGGAATTCCTTCTGCACGTGGTGATGACTCTGTTCTATTGTAGCACAACACCGTGGCTCTCACTCCAAAGCTAAGGATGTAGAAAATTAAAAATACAGGGTAAGACTTGTGGAGCACTGCATTGAGATTCTTTGTCCTCGTATTACGTGTTAGTGTTCTCCCAACTTTGTAGTATGAAGATTTTCATACCTATAGAAAAATAGAATGAATAGTATCATAAATGCCCGCAACCCACCATTCCATTTCAACAATTGTTAACATTTGGCCATATTTGCTTTGTCTATCTACACAGATACACATGTATTACTATATATTACTATAGATTTCTCTTTTTATGAAAGGAATATTTAAGAACCCGTGCATTTCTGAAGAAAGAGATAAAACAGTGAAACTAAATTCCCCCATCAAAGCTTTGAACATTGGTTTTGGTGTCATGGAAGCAAATGCTGAAACCTCAGGAAGCACAGTTGTGGTTGACTCCACGTGAGGACTAGCTCATGGTGATCAATTCTTATGCTAAATACTTGCTTCTGTGCACTTCACACCGGGAACTTTTCAGTGCATTTCTATTAGCAGTAGGGGGGACTGGGAAGACATCTGTGGTTGGAGTGCAGGTGCTTGGTGCCATCCCCACTGGATAATTTACAAGCCCTGTGCTCTGGGTTGGACAACCCGCATCACCTCGCTGAGATGAAATTTCTTCTGTAAATAACAGACGTTGGGCTAAGATGATTGAAATGTTTTTTTCCCCTTCAGTTCTGAAATTCTAAGAACCAAGTTGAAACTTTGCATACAGACCTCAATAGAATAAAGAACTTTCGATAAACATTTTACATATAGATTGAAATCTGCAGAAGGTTAGTAAACACATCATTTCATGGTCCGTCAGAAGAAAATCTGAATCTGGGACTTAGCATTGATAATAGCAATCAAAAAGTACAGACCAGCCCCAATATCCCAGTGTTCAGAATGTCTGAGTACTAAGTAGTGCCATGGACTTGATCCTTCTACATACAACCATTGCCGAAAAGGTCCAAATGCACGACAGCTTTTGGATTAGATGGGAAATATATCTGCTTTATTTGGTTATTACTGACATTTCCAAGTGATTTACCTATTTCAGTATTTGTATTTTGCCCCCCTCCTCCCCCCAGTAACTTTATCTATGTTGGGGGAGGGATGTGTGCCAGGAATGACTGGGCTAGATGGATTAATATGTTATGGCAAATGAAATATTGTTTCAGATAGATCATAGATGAGGGTGCTTTACAAGGTTTAGAGAAGATTTTCTCCCCCCCCCCCCACTTGATAAAATGTATACTTCTGAGAATAATGTGAATAGGTCAAATATACAATGAGCTTTTGAGAAATTATCTTTTTTTTTCTCCTTCCAAGGAATTTTATTTTTAATCTATGGATACAAAATCAGCTGACAGGATCAACACTCGTTTGTTGTGTTGCCTTTACTTTGTTGATAACAAGCTGAAATACGTCCACCCCAGCGCACAGGGGTAATAGAAACTTCAGCCAGCGATCGATTCGTGAAATTTCCAGCAAAATCTTGTTAGTATAACATCTGCCCTCATAAATGGCATTAAAAGTGGGGATGGTAGAGGGGATCGAGGTGTTTCTGTCCAGAATGTAAATATCCCCCGTCCGCTGCTTTACCTGCCAATCTTCTCCAAAGTTAATTCTTCCTCAAGTTTTTTTGTCTTTAACTGTTTGATGAGGAGATTACACTGCTACAGGCCAGCTAAAAGGGATGTATTATTTGAACCTCCACCATTGTTTTTAAAATCATTGTTTGTGTTGTAATCCTTTCAAAGAGCTAGCCAGTAGCTGCTTTCCTGTTTAAAGAGTAAGCTCTTTCCATGGGCAGATCACCTTTGTTTAATCCGCTGAAAGTGCATACTTAATTCTTAGCAACAATGCATTTTCAGCATCAAGAACACATTACGAGGAAAAACTGAAGACGGTAAACAAGTAGAAAAGTAAGCCTTCGTTGTCTCAGAAGGTAAATTGGGTCTTGCTTTTGGAGCCTTCTATATACTAGTATATCTCCCACTTGGTACAATTAGCCTCTGTAAACATTTGAACGACTTTGTAGTTGAAACGCTATATAGTTCAGGAAGCAGATGAAGGAAGGTTTTTTTGTGTTTTTGTTTTTTTTTTTCAGGTTGATTCCTAATATAGCTGGTTTACTTTTCATGGTGGGTGTTACTTTGGGGGTTTTATTGCATTAAAATGTATCTGCGACTGTTAATATAAACCTTCAGCCAATTTGCTTAAATATTGGAAGCGAGCAGGATGTGGGACAAGCATGGCTTTGTGGAGGAGATCACCCTGGCCCGAGTCAAGTGCAGAATGCTGCAAAAGCATTGTGCTAATTTTAGCTTACAAAGAGGATGAAGATAAACTGCCTACTGCTAGTTTGCCATATGCTATCCTGGTGATAATATTCAAGTGCAAAATATTCCATAGAGAGTCTTATTGTTTCAGTAAGAGAAGCTTGGATAAGAGTTAAGCAAATTTCTGCTCAGTAAGTTTATAAGAAATAATGAAGTAAAACAATTCTCAAATGCAGGTAGATGAAATCTGCTAAATTTATTTTGGCTTTATTGACTTTCATGGGAGTTGACAGAATTAGTTTTGGTTTATATTTGATCCAATTTTATCTATTTTTCACATGTAAATCTTAAAAATCAATCTGAATAAATATTGATCTCTTTCAGAGGGGCAAAAATATAGTTGGGATTGCATGGGACTGCTTAAAAGACAGCATCCCTTGAAGTTCAATAAAAGAATAAAGCAATCTGTTCAACTGGTTTTGAAATAACACTTTAAAAAGCCTTTTTAAAAATGAAAACGTCGAAATCCATTCCATTTCCATATTTGGCGAATTCAGCTCCTACGGTTTCACCGAAGAGTGTTTGACCTATTTATTTGTCACTGAGACCACTTCACAGTGAAGGGATTGTTAGTTCCTGCAAAACTGAGGAAAATCCAATGTGCATAGTGCATTTGCAGATGGAGACAGACTGTGTAGCCGGATTTGGAGGGTGGGTTTGCTAGAAGCTTTGTGTTAACAACTGGTGAAAAGCTTGACCTTTGCGTGACCTAGGTCAAACAAACCCCCAACTCAAGAGTCCTCCTTTGACATGGATACCTGTTTAGGGAAGGGGGCAAGGAAAGGGGGAGGAAGATAAAATTATGTTAAGAGAGTTGCAAACTTGTTTTTTAAAATAGTTCTAGCTTACTTGATGATTTGGGGGCACAGTATCCATCTTGGAGTGTTACAAAGGACCGCATTCTGTTTCTGAGTGTCAAAGGGACAGCATAATAGGCGTATGTTTCTCTCTATATATAGATATCTCTCCTTTATCATGTCTCTCTCTCTCTCTCTCTCTCTCTCTGTCTCTCTCTCTCTCTCTCCCCTTTCTTGACACAGGCAGGCAGTGCTTAAGGCCCGCCATCCCCCCCCCCCCCATGCAATATGATCTGGGCTGTGATTCCGAGTTGAATGAATGGGCTGAGCTGCACTGATGAAAACATTTGATAATGTGGAAAATAAAGGCTCTGGCAAGAAGGAGATGGCCAGGCTTCCATTGTTTGTCCTCACACTTTGTTTTTATAGGGGTTCTCACAGGAACAAATAAATTGGAGTAAATAAAAGCAAAATAGCACTGTTAGTCCCTATCGTGGCCTCACACATGCTCAGGAGTCAACTTTGGCAGGAAACTAGCAAAGGTCTGTTCCCAGCCATTTGCGTTGCATCTTTATCTCTCCGGCTCATTGTTTGCCACCGAGTGCTTAAACCTCAACTTCCCAAGTAAAAGCTTCCTGTTGCTTGCTTTTAAATATAGTTTTGTTACAATAACAACAACAAAAAGATGGAGAAGTGTGTTAAGGAAGCCTAAAAAGGATGAAGCAGGTCTAGTCCAATGCTCTTCTAAAGCTTCGGGACTCAGATGCACATGGCTGGTCATTGGGGTGCAGCAGCCGTCTCCCTCTGGGTACCCGGTGGCAGGGACGAGCCACAGGCCCAGACATGAGGTCAAAAGTGAAGGAGAACAATGAAAACGCTCAGTGTTTCCCACATCTGCCCTTTCGCTGTGTTTGCTTTCACTGAGTTTTAAGTTGGAGGCATTGTTTGTGGCTGGGATTGTCTGCCCTTCCATTGCCGGCCAGAGGAGACCCCGTCCTTTCTTCACTGTGCTCCTGCTTCCAGACCCTTTACTGTCTGTCGGTGTATCTGAAACACTGTCTTCATTCCTATGGAAAATATGGTTCTCATTCCACCCTCCATGGCTGGGGGTTACGCTGATACTTCCTGCAATTTGGGAGGAAAGTGCACCAGTTTTCTCAGGCCTCGGATATAAACAACATTGTTTATGCCACTTCCACTCTCCTAGCCCTCTGTTTGTGCAGGCCCTAACACAAGTGGGTCTGTTTTGCATTTAAAAAATTAGTGTGTGTTTTCAGAATCAATCTATCAAGTTAGGCCAAGCAATGCCATCAGAATGCATGGTTGGGGTTGACTAAATTCTGGCTTTCAAAACGTACTTGACAGCCATTTGCTATCTGGCCCCACACTCACGTGACGTGTGGGGTTTGGTACACTCCTTTAATTCCGTGTTGGAAGCAGCTGGTCGGGGCCCCTCCCCCCTCCCCATTGCACAATATACCAAAAACTATCAACACCACCCAAGAGACCTTTTCTGAAGAGAACTCCCAGAAATGCCAGCATGTGAACAACACTGCGGAAGTACAGTACATGGGAGGTAGGGAATCGGGAATCTGTTAGCATCGCTCGTAGTACAGTGAATTAAGATCTAAGGGGAAGTACCTCATGAAAAGAGTGAGCGATCACTCACTCACGTGTGTGTTTAGTGGAGGGAGGCCAAGAGGAGGGCGGCTAAAGGGGGCATCTAGCCCCACCAATACCCCGCAGTCCTGCAAGACCAGAACAGGCAGCCTGTTCTGTGTGTGGGACCTGTCACTGTCCTCGTAGACACAACTCCACGTGCTCTGCAGGTCGTTTCCGTGGCCGTGAGCCAGGACGCAGGCTTCCTGGGCAGTTTCCTAATGTGCCACTCGGAGTGGGGACCTCATGCCTAACCCACCTCTGTTCACTACATTCAACACTGCACATGCGTGCTCGATCACGCTTTCCCTCGGTTGCCCGTGGACCCTGCCTTTGAGAGCCTGCCTCCTGGGCACTAGGCTAAGGGAACAGCTGCTCTCATCTGGCGGGTCCAGCGGGAGAGGATGTCAGGAGAATGCAACCCTCATTCCTTTATGCGAGCCTCCAGCTGCTTCCGAGCTGATTCCATCAGCTTGTTCCTGTCCCAGAGCCACTGGGGTGGCTGTGCTGTGCTGTCGGGGGGCCAGGCGCTCCGCATCGGCGCTAGGGAAACGTGTGGTTACACAGTGACTTGGTCACTCGCAATGATCAGTTGGAGAACTTTTTTTTCCCTACTCAAGAGACTGCAAGTTTTTCTCATGGCTCTGAGGAGAGTTCATCATCTCAGTTATGTTGCTGAACACGTTTGGGGGCCTGTTAGTGCACCCTCACTTTTGGATAAGTCATGTCACTCATGCCCATGCAGGCAGACTTCATCTTCATTCAGAGGAGTCAGAGGAAGCTGACGCTTCTCCATTTTGGGCTTTGGATTTTCAGGGTGGGATTGCCCATGGGTGGGACTGGGGCCCTGTTGTCTGGTGGAGAGGCCCATAGAGCAGAAACACATGAGCATATGACCCATAGTATTAAAAAAACCCTGAACTCCTTAGGACTAGTTTGTCGCCGGCTAGCCCTTAATTCCACAAGGCAACTGGAATGAGAAGTGCTCCTACTTACTGTTCCACAGTCTGGTCTTGAAGGCATAAATGGGAGCTGAGTCTGGGGTTCGACCCTCTCCTCCTCTTTCCCAGTGATACAGGTGTCAACATCTGGACAAGAACACACACTCCGATTCTGTCTATTGTAACTCATCCTGTCCCAGTTCAACATGGGGCTTTTTGCTGTCTTCCTAACTGTAATATTTGTACCTTATTTTATACTTAGGTGTTGCACCCGGAGTTGCCTTAAGTCTAGTTAATACTGTTATTACTGTGATAGTCAATTTTCTTACAAATGGATTGCCCTTTTCAACTCTCTCTTTAGAAAATGATCTTGGTTTTCTTCCACCATCATATCAATAATAGTAAAATAAGCCAAGAAGTTATAATCACCCTGTACATAGCCTCTGTGGTGTGGTTAAAGAAAATATTCACTTGCGAGGATGTTAATTTCCATTCATTGCAAATGAACAGGAACAAAATATTCCTGACTGTGTGATTCCACCTTTCAATGCACATTATGACTCCCCTCACAGTAAACCACACAGTCCGCTGTCGTCCACTCTGTAGTGCACTTTCTAATAAATAGAGCCAGCTAAAAATAGTGATGTTCTTCATTAAATGTAAAATGATCATTTTAACTGCTTCTACTCTGAGTGACCCATACATCACTTAATCAGAGCCATTTAAGGAGAAGAGAGAGGAAGAGGGAGAGAGAGAATGAGAATATGAATAGATCATCTGTCGGTATTTCATTTGGTGGCAATATGAGTAGGATTTAGGCTAAGGGTGATTTTTTTAGCCATCTCATTGTTTCCTGTAAAAGTTTGTGTTTTTTTTTTTTTTTTACACTTGGCGGTATGATGGGCTGTATGGAAATATAGGTTTAATCAGACTAATAAAGATCACACTTCATTAGTTCGCTTGTGACAGGAAAGAGTGGCCTGACGTAAGAGGGGTTTCAACCTTTCCTCTCCTTCCAGCCACTTGAATCAACCAATCGGTTGTTCCGTATGGAATAGCTCTCCTAATGGGAAAAGGAGAGTTCGGCCAACTCCTAGAATGCATGACCAATTCTTCGTTAAATTTCTCTGATAGCAACCTCTGTATATTCTCTGTATATTTGGAGAGAGTGGAACTCAGGGCAAGGGGTTTAACTCTTTTCTGTGGAGAAACAAACGCTGTAGAGATAAAGGTGATTTTCTATTGCCTCCTCTGCCTCACCTCTGCGTGAACTCTAAATCTACACGTCTATGATGTCCATTGGCCATGCGCTCAACAAGCGCCGACTGCCTACTAGTGGTAGGCCCCTGAGGATGTGCCATGCTGAGCGAGACCCATTTGTGTGCTCAAGGAGCTCCCAGTCCAGTGGGAATGGCCGTTGTATAAACGAGCCATGGAAATGTGGTGTCATACCAGCTCTAATGGTGGGAAAATACACCTACCCCTGTCCTGGAGGACCCTGGAAGTTCCCCTAAAAAAGGGCATCTTTATATAGTATCTCACATTTCCCCAAGAGTTTCCACATTCAAAGGGTGGGCAAAAGTAGGTGTACAGTTGTCATACACATTAATGATACAGTAATTGATAAATAGTAATATAGGAATAAACTCTATTTCATGCACTCACAACTGTACACCTACTTTTGCCCTCCCATGTGTATAAGCCCATTGTTCCTCACAACACTGTTCCCCTTGAAAGGAGCCCTTAGCGGAGGGAGGCAGGGAGGCTGGCAGAGCTGAGGCACTTTACAGAGGCCACACAGAGAGTAGGGCCGGCCTGGAACTTCAGTCCCGGGCTCTGACCCACAGGTCAGCCCTGAGTATACATGTTTGGGAAAATGGGGAACTTGGAAAGATGAGAAACAGCAGCCTGATCTTGTGAAATCACTGACCATCTGGGAATTTGCCCCTGATTCACTGCCAAGTTTAGGAAGACCTGGAATGGTCATTGCACGCTCACATAGTCTAGGCATAGCTTCCGATCACCGGCTTCCCATTAAAATAATAAAATAAGGAAAACACACAAGTACAGGAGAGAGACAGTTAGCATGATCACTCACAGCAGCTTTCATAAAGTAGGACTCATCCTTTCTTTTGTGAGAACATGGCCCCAAAACTCCACATTTCATGCCTTGAAAGTTTTTAGGCTTCTCTGATGGTGATCAGCTTCCCATACTGTGATTTTTTAAAAAGTTATGTATTTTTTTAAACCTGATCCAGCTCATGTCTTTTGATTAGAAAGAAGATAGATATCTGGCTTTGGGCCAACAGTGACCCACCATTCAACTTTCCAGTCTTTTTGTTCAGACCGGACGGTGCCCGCACCTGCTCATGCCTTTGGTTGTCTGTCTTGCAGGAGGGGAAATTTATTGCCTCCAAATACTGCAGAGGTGCTTGACTTACTGCGAATTAGTTCAGAGGTTTCTGGAAGGAAAAACCCCGGTGGGTGTGACTGAGGAGAGAGAGAGGAAGGCTGTGATTCCCACACCCCCTTGATATCAGACGTGGAAGTCGCACTCTCACAGGCCATCTGGGTTGGAAGAGATGTGATTTGGGGCTGCCCCCCCCCCCCCCTGTCGGGCATGCCAGAGGAGAAGGCAGGACGTGGCGGGGCCTAGGAGCTGTGCTGCAATCGCAGTGACCCAGAGCCACTGGGCAGGAGAGGAGGCTGGGCAGGGCGGAAGCATCCTGTTGCTCAGAGTCAGGAGGCCTTGGAGCACCTCCCCTGGCTAGAGAAGCTGGCTTCTGTGCAGGTAGCTGGGTGGTCCACGCTATGGCGTCCAAGGGGTGTAGCAAGTTCAGGCCTGGCGGTACAGGGTACCTGGTCTGATAGGTGGGGCCAGCAACAAGGAATGCTAGGCCGTAGGCCAACTCAGAAGTCAGGGCAGGGCTGGGATTGGCATTCGGAGGTCTGTTTTGGAGGGTGAGGATCCCCTCCAGCTGGCAGTTCATGGAAGCAGCACTCAGCCCCGGGAAGGAAGTCTGGCAGGGGCTGGAGGAGGGGAGGAGAATGAGATTCCCAGCCGCTGTGGGTGGGGAGGGGGGCCGGGGGGAGGAGAATGAGGGGGACAGCAGGCCCAGAAGAGGACCAGGAGCAGAGCAGGGACTCAAGCCACATGCCCACCCTGGAGGGCCGGATCTGTAGGAAGAGGCGGTGGTAGGTGGGTGACTTCAGCTAAAGGTCAGCAGGTGCTCCTGGGAATCTTGGCCTAGGGGAGGCCACGCTGTCTCTGTCTTTGTGGGGTGATTGTCCAGGAAACCGAGGGGGCCTGGGTCCCAGGTAGAGTCTCTGTAGAGGCCGCTGCAGGCGCTCTGGGCGAGGCAAGGGCAGGCCGGAGAAGAGAGCGGTGTGAGGTGCTGGAGAATCCACCCCTTTCTCTGAGGGAGGCTTTCTGCCTTTTGTGGGTGAGAATAACTCATAGATTCTGCTCCCTTCTTCTCCCTCAGCTAGGTTTCGGGTTAACATGTAGGTGACGTCATCCCTGGAACCCCACAGACCTGGAGCGCTGCCACCCTTGGGCGAGGGGGCAGCGAGTGCCCGTGGGTGCCCTCCGCTCCAGGCTGGTGTGGCTTGCGGCAGCCTTGGTTGTGTTTCTGTGTGCCTCCTGGAACGGAGACTCTCCTTTCTTTTTTACATAAACGACGGCGAGAGAAAGCAAACTGTGCCCTGAGCTTGCGAGCTTGTGGTGGTCTCTGCTCTCCCCGCTCTGGTGGGCAGCCTGGCCTGCCTGCTCAGTGCCAACCTCCCCGTCCCAGAGAGCACGTGGTGCCCAGGGCGCAGCCTCCTCCCCATCCTCCTGCAGCAGACCTGTAGATTTCTGACACAGGGGACACTGGGAAACGTGCGCCCCGTCGCTCTCTGTGTCCCTGTCTTGGCATTTTTGTCATTTTGCAGGTGACCACTGCGGGGCCCTGAGCGCGTGAAGGGCCTCTGTGGGGCGGGCCCGGGGTCGCCGCTGCGTTCCGATAGCCGAGAAACTCCCACCCCTTCCAAGGAGTCTTTCTGTATGATTTTCTCCTTGGATTTTTGGAGGCACATTCAGGAACATGGCCCCACGCTTTTGCCATGTGGCTGCTTTGGACATCCGGCCATTCTTGGGTGCTCTCTCTGCCTCCGTAAACTCTCAGGATCTGTTTTCTTCCTGTACGTTTCAGGGGTGGTTTTCGGATTTCACTGGTGTCCATTCTCTTTGAGGAAGGCACACGCTCGTTCCTCTGGGAATGCCAGCTCAGTGTCTCTCTTCCTCTGACTTCAGGAGAAAGGCTATGAAGGGCACAGTATGGGTTCTGCTTTGTGCTGGGTGTGGGCAGCATAGAGCAATGGGTAAAGACATGGTGGCCCCTCTGGAAGATTTTTCTAGAGGTTAACTGATTTAGTGGAGTTAAATGTGCTTAGGAGTTTAGCCTTGAGTCAGATCTGGATTCGAATCCATGAGTAGCTCAATTTCCTTATCTGTAGAGCAGCCTATTTCCTTATCTGTGCATTACGGCCATGTTGCATGGGTGACAGGAGACAGTTCAGGAAGGTACTTAGTAAGGTATGTGTTCTCTGTGTAACCCATAATTTTCAGTTAGTAAATATTTCTTTCTGTTGGCTACTAAAACAGTCTTTGAAAGATCCATCTCATGTAAAGGTTTTTGTGGGGGGTTTTAATGTGGAGAAATTGACAGTTTTATGGGGGGGATTTTGTTTACCATTGTGACAAATTTAACTTCTAAGGTTTTTGTGAAGATTAATTGATTGAAAATAAAAGCCAAACACAGTTTCACATATGTAGTAAATGCTCAATAAATGTTAGTTTTTATTACTACTAATATCCTTACTATCCTGACAAGAGATGGACTGTAATTAAAAATTAGCCCTGTTTTCTATATAGTGCATTTCACTTTTCCTAGACCTTAAAGACACTTTTCCTAAATGATAGGACTTTTTTCCATATCTGTAAAACCAAAACCAAAACCTTTGCTCTTAGCGACTGCCACAGACATATTGTTTAGAGCTCAGCGGACGAGTTAGGATGCATTGACCTGTTTTGCGTGGGAAATGAGAACTTGTATTTATAAACATTGCTTCCAGCGCCTCCACCAGGTGGCTGCCAGCTTAAGTGACAGGACTCATTAGGCAGTGCTGCCCACCCTTTTCACACTTACGAAGTTCCAAGTCACTCACTTCAGGGCTCTTTGGGGAAAAAAGAGAATAGAAAAATAAAAATGGTCTGCAATGCCAAGAGAGCGAGGGTATCTATTTTGAAGTTTTGCTTCTAGGAATGAAAACAGGATGGGGGAGATGAGAAGAGGTGAGGAGAGTGGCAATGATAGTTTTTCTGCTTTGAGGCAGGGGTTCAGAAAATTGTCCACTTTCTCAAAGAAAGTGCTCAGTAGCAAAAATAATGGCAAGAGCTAGTGGCATTCACTGGGCTAAGCCACAGCTGCCAGGTGATGTGTTAAAATAAACATTTTATGCAGCTTATTTTATTTAATCTGCCCAATAACTCTAAGGTGTAAGTACTTTTACTCTATGCTCTTTCCTTTTTTCCGGAGGAGAGAAACAGAGGCTTGGCGAGGTTAAATAACTTGCCCAGGTTCACACAGGTATTAAGTGGTGAAGATGGGATTTACAGGAACCTAGACAATCTGATTCCAGAGGCTAAACTCTTACAATACTTCCAACACAGGAGGCCTGAAGTAAGGCAGTATCCCTGCTGAGGAGATAAAAGGGGAGAGAGGGCTGCAGTGCTAACAGAAAGAAGAATCTCCCAGGGGGGACACCCGGCTTGTTCTGATACTCCAGTTAGTCCTAGAGACCTCAGTGACGTTGCATGCTCAAAACGAGGACCCCAACAGCCTTTTCCCCGTGCACCTGAAAATGTCCAGCTTTATTGCTCATAGGGTACCTTGATAAGATGCACATTGTGGTCCTGGGTCCTGGAGCACAGCATGCACAGGCCCGTGGGAGTGTGTGAGAAACGCAGGGTTTCAGACCCCCCTTTTACTGATCCTGAAACTCCAAGTGTCCCTGGTGCTTCCTATGCATGTTAACTGGAGCAGCACTGCTCTAGGCAGTTGGTTTGCCTCCACTCTGCCCACCAAAGTGAAGTCACCACTTTGCACAGGGTGCTCATTTTCAAGGGCAAACGCCTGCCCCTCATGAACCGAGTGCCTGGTGTGTGTGGCATGACAGAGCCACAGAGAGCTGGAGCCAGGGGTAGTCAGAGAAGCGGGGAGGGGTAATGAGACACACATGCCAAGAGTTCACAAACCTTTCCTCTCAGAAGCTGTTGGGATCTTAGATGGTTTTAAGTTAGGTAATAAACCTTTATTTTTGCTGGCCCATTTTCTTTCAAACTATAATATCTTTTCATTCTCCCCAAAGACTTGCTAATCTATACTTCACAACCTGGTTCCATTTTACTTTGTATGCAAAGAAGTCTTTCTCTGCAAAATACCTTCCCTCCCCCCCCCGCCCCCCCGCCCACCCCAAGTCGCTCCCCCAACCCATGGCACTCCTCTCGCTCCAACTCCTTCCTTACCCAGGATGCTTTCCTTTCTGTGTCCCACTCTCTCACCCTCCATGCACTTTCGTGTCATCCTGCCTGCACACACGACTCCCTCAGACCTCCTTTGGGCCGAGAGCAGAATAGAAGGGCACCACCAGTAAGGGATGAAGAGGGATTATCCATGAGTGCCTTGAGAGAAGATCCCAGGAAGGCAGGGAGAGTGAGGATGGATGGGTGCCCCTATTATTATTTTTTGTTTCTTTGTTAATCCTCACCTAAGGAATTTTTTCCATTGATTTTTTTTTTTAGAGAGAATGAAAGGGAGAGAGATAAACATGGATGTGAGAGACACACATCGATTGGTTGCCTCCTGCAGGCACCTCCTTTGGTGCATGGGCCAACGCTCTAACCACTTAGCCAAACTAGCCAATGCAGGTGTCCCCTAGTTAGCCAATTCACAAGGCTCATGGGGAGGCTCTGCTCCATCATCCAGCCACACAAGTGAGGGCAAACGTGTGGGTAGAGTTTCTATAGAATGTACACACATTATCCTGGTTATCTGGTGCCATTCAAGAATGATGTGGTCCAGATGAACAGAACTCTACTTTTATAAATTTTAAAAAAAGTTTAGGGGCATCTTTTATGAAAGTGTTTCCAGACTATACATTGACTCTATCAAATCTGATTATAACAAGAGTTTAAGAAATAATTTAGCCCAGCAGGTGGAGTTCAGTGGTTGAGCATTGACCCATGTACCAAGAGGTCACTGGTTCAATTCCCGGTCAGAGCACATGCCCAGGCACCATCCCCAGCAGGGGGCGTGCAGGAGGCAGCCCATTGATGATGTTTCTCTCTCATCAATGTTTCTATCTCCCCCTCTCCCTTTCTCTCTCTCTCTAAAAATCAATGCAAATGTATTAAAAATAATAATAATTTGAAGTCAGTAGATACATGAGTTATGGCACTGTGCTCTATACTTTCTTGTTTACACAGCCTCTTTAGGACAGAGGACTGTTGTCCCCAAGCTAAGGGCCCTGGTGAGCTACACTTCTTAGGTTTTTATTTTTTTTGTCTCTTTATTATCTTATATTTGCATAAAGATCTCAGCCTACACACTATCAGGCAGGAATCCAGATGAGTAAACTTTTGAAACCTGCATCTAAAATAAACATAGCACATTTCTGTTTAAGAAGCTTATGACCATTTCTCCATAGAAAACATAGGCGCTTTGCCACATGTAATCTGTGACTCTAATCCAGTGATTCTCAAACTTGGCTGTACATTTTAATCATCTTGGAGCTTTAACAATGGCCAATGCTGGGATCTCACCCTCCGAAATACTAATTTAATTGGTCTTGGGTCCAGTGGAGGCATCAGGATTTGTAAAAGCTGCCATGTGATTCTCTGTGCAGCTGAAGTCGGGAACCACTGCTTCTGACCTGCATGTCTGAAACTTTTTTTTAATCCTACTTTTCAAGTGCATTCCATATAATTGTGTTTGTTGAGAAGTGACCTCTTTGATAAATAAATATTATCTTGTCTGTATAAAAGTGTGTGTATCTATACACATACATGTATCCTATATGTAGAGTCTATATAAGTTTAAAAATAAATTATATGAGTCTATAGAAGTTTAAAAATAAATTATATGACAAACTTTTGAAGCTAACACAAAATAAATGGTGTGTGAGTACATGTGAGTGTGTGTGTGTGTGTGTGTGTGTGTGTGTGTCTGCTTGTCTATAACATCCCACACGTGGCACTCTTTTTTTTTTTTTACTGACTAAAACATTTATTTTCATGGTTATGTAGAACTTTTTGCTCTTTCATTAACATATGATTTATATATTTTGGGAAGAATATCTCAAGCAATGAACTCATCATGCATTATTAAAATAACATTTAAAAATCGGCAAAGTACTGGTACCTAAAATGCTTTCTGAGATGTTGATTCCAAACAAAAGTTTATGACTTTTGCACCGTTTTACCTTTGCAATTGCAAGTGTATGTTCCTTCTTTTTTATCTTAGAAAACGGTGGGGGGATTTCCAGTTTGTTTTACTGTTAGTGTAAATACATGGGTTTCAGTCCTATCTTGTAGGGCACTCACATCCTGAAGTTTCTCAGACTTCATAAAGAAGTTATGCTGTTTTTGCAGGGATTTTCCATGGTGTTTAGTTGGGGGAAAAAATGCTGAATGGATGAAAAATGAGTAAAATCTCTGTGTTTTTTTTCTTTCCTATTCATCACTGCTGTTTGTCCTCTGTGTGTAGGCAACTAATTTGCTGTTGTTCCCCCGAGGGGAATTCGAGTCAAAAAGTCATATTGAATTACTTGAAAAAGGTATTCCTATCTCAAAAGAACAAAGTACAATGATTCAGGAAAAAATATTTGGAGAATCTCTCCGATTTCTTGGTGTACGTGCTGTATCTGTCCACGGCACTCTACTCGTATGAACATTTATATAAAATAAATCTTAAGTTAATTGACGGACTCTGATGAATAATTCTTACTTGCTATGAAGTTACAAAGTCCGATTTCCTCCTTTGATCCCATCAACGGCATGTTAAAATTTTGACTTTTTTTTTTTTTGTATTCTATAAAAACCCAGTAAATATTTTCATTCTGGGCCTCGGTTATGTAGTTGGGTTCTTTTCCTATTTTTCACGCAGTTGTATTTTACGCATTATTTGTGTTGACAGTGAAGAACCATGAGTGGTAGGAGCTTAACAGAACATGTTATTTATAGTAAAGAAGTTATTCCAAATTTATTTCAACGGGCTGGCATTCCCGGAGTTATAAACACCCAAACTGTACGAAGGACCTACATATACACACAGATGTTCAACCTCGATCTCTTACTCCTAATCTCATTGCCCTACACCCACAGGGACCCATTCACTGTCACCATAATTTCCGTGAAGAAGTCTTGGGATGTTCAGAAACACATGGCTTCCCACATGTAGGCAGGGATAAACAGGGGTGGCGTGGAGTGGGGATGGCAGGACGTAATGATACGTTTGGAAACTGACATTGGGCTCTTCTGAAAGCCTGGCATCTGTTGATTTAAAAAAAAAAAAAAAAGATGTTTCCCAACATAAGCTGTATTTTTAAACTTACCTTTACTTATTACTCTACCTGAAATTCTGCCATTGAAAGAGTCATTTACATGAACAAATCTCCTTTTAAAAATGTCAACACGCCTGGGAAGGTGAGGGGGCATCAGTTATTCATGCCTCGTCTGAATTAGTTCTTTCAGATTGCTTTCTACCTCCCCTCCACCAGACAGAAAGGCTGGAATGTTCTGATCAGTGGGAGATGAGGAGTGTGAATGCAGAGCAGGAAAAGAATAGGTCTGAGTGAGGGGACCACAGTGGGGGGACCAAGTGCCTCTGCAAGGCAGGGGGGGTGCTTGGAAACTCCAGTTGGTGGATGCTGTGCAGTGGAAGAGAGATACAGAAAAGGAGGTACTACAGGCAATTACGTTTTCCTAGGCTGACTCCATGCACTGAAATATGAATAGAAACTCACTTTCCTCCTTATTCTGACACTTCCTGGCTTCCTGCACCCTGGCCTCAGATACCAGTTGGAAATTCATTCACTTAATGAATTATTTTGGCTTTGATGAGCAAGCCTGGGGACCTACCCCCATTCATAACTTGCTTCCATGGGAAAATATGTTCTAATGTCCAAGAAACCTATTGACAAATGAAGTCAGAATGTACTGTGCCTACATTAGGGTCTACCCATTTGCTTTTCCTTGGCTTCTCATTCTCCAACCTGAGTTTGGAACGGGAGGATTTGTTAGGTTGAACTGGAAAGCGACCCTGAGGCATGAGGCTTTATTTGGTAAAATGTATGTACAATTAGGGCATGGAGAGGACACTGATGATGCCGTAGAAACACCTTTATAGGTCAGGATTTTAGAACCCTGGGGACAAACTCCCAAATCCTGACCATGGCCCACAAGGCCCTGTATGGTCTGGCTCCGTTTCCTGGCCAGCTTCGTCTCGTCCTGCTTCCCGGGCTCCAGTCCTCTGGTGGTGTCACGCCACGAGTCCTGCAGACACGCAGAGCCTTGACCATGCTGTTCTTGGAACCTGCCATACTTCCTCTGCCCCCTGCCCTTTGAGGATGCCCACTGGACCCAGTCGATTTTTTCCACCCTTTCGATTTCTGCTCCAGATCACTCCCACCTAAGTCAAATTCCTTTGTTTCACACTCTCAGCGATTTGTATTTCTTTTTGATTGAGTGCAATTGGACATTTATTACTGTGATTATTTGTTTTAACATCCCTGCCCTCTAACTGGAAAGCTTCATAGACACAGGGACTTTTTTCTGATTTTGTTCACCATGTGTGTCCCTAAGGGTTGGTGTAATGTTTGGGACATAGTAGGAATTCAATACATTTCTGTTAAATGGATGAATGAATTAGAAGGATGGCTGTTTATGGAAAAGATGGTCACCTCTGCCATCTTTTGGGGCTCATTTTGAAGGGCTACATTTTCCTGTTTAGAAAAGGGAGCAGTACATTCATAGAGAGAGCTGCCTCCTCCAGGCTCTGATTCTTCCTTTCTGTGATGTCAGGGGCCCACTAACGGGCACAGTAAGGCTCTGAGCTCAGGCCACAGTGGTTAATGATTAACAAATCTTAGACACCGGTTAACAAACCTAAATTCAACTAGAAAGGAAAAGCCTCATGGCAAGTCTCTGTGAAGCCAACCTTAGGAAACATATCTAGACATTTCTTTTTATTAAGTGCCAGCACTACGTTTACTTAATGTCAGCCTATTCTTACATCCATCTTTTCGGTCCGTGCCATTGGTATATCTGTAGCATGGGCATTTGGTAAAGCCATGGCAGGTGCCAACATCTAACTCCTTATCTTGGTTTCCAAAGGAACCACCTCAATCTTCAGGAAAGCCAAGGGTGGTACAATACGATATATGAGAATATGCTTTCCTTTTTTTTTCTTTTTAAATCAACTCAGAAGCACTTTGAACTAAGAACAAGGAAACCTTAAACACCAAAGGATGAGAAGAGATGCAAAAGGGAGGCTGGGTTAACAGAACCCTAATTAAAGTTAAACTTAGAAGTTAACCATTGGATTTAGACTCTGACATATTTGTATGTTGGCTGTAGATTCTGAGCTATATGAAGTCTGCTGTGTTTCTCTTGAAAATATGGAATAAGGCTTAGGGGTTGTCTTGTTTTCATTCATCTTACAAAATGCTTCGTCATGTCTCCTCGGCTTGTATGACATGACAATCTGTACCTAGTATCAGATACTAAGGCCCTCAGGTAACCAGCTGAAGAAATGCTGAGGCGGGTGTGGGAGGGTGCTGTGGGAAAGACTGATACAATGACTGAGCAAAGCCAGAAAAGCCAGCGTTCTAGAGTTCTGCACTGAGCACCATATCTATAAAGTGTGAGTCTGGAGTGTGTGCTCAGGGTCAGATTGTCTGCTTAGAGACAGCTGTTTCTTCCTTTAGGTAAAACTGGGAGATGTGTAAAGGGGAGATAATATTAATTCATTGGGGAAAATGCAGAAGGAAACAAAGAACTTTTGCTTTATCTTTCAAAGTTTAGCTCAGGGAAATGAACACACTGTAAGACATTTTAGTTAGGTAAACAGTTGTAAGTTGTCATTTCAGGAAGTAGGAGCGTATCTCTGAAGGGCTGTGGCATACATTATCAAGAACACTGTTACTTGAACTCTTAGTTTGTCTTTTGCCCAAGATGAGCTTGAAGATTCCAAGGAAACTTCCCAGCTTTGGGGAAAAGCATTTTGATTGTTTCCTTATAGTTGACTGAGTTACACTGGTGAATATTTTTCAAGAGTTTAATTTAGGTATGTAGCAAAAAAAAAAAAAAAAAAAATTATAACAGCTGTAAATTGAAACTCTGGTTTTCCCCATGCAGTGGCAAATAAATGCATTTACTTGTTTGTTTAATAAGCAATTGACAAGTTTGTACCTTGTACACTGGGGTAACCCTCGGGTTAGCAGGGGTCCTCAGACTTTTTAAACAGAGGGCCAGTTCACTGTCCCTCAGACCGTTGGAGGGCCGGACTATAGTTTTTAAAATAAAACTATGAACAAATTCCTATGCACACTGCACATATCTTATTTTGAAGTAAAAAAACAAAACGGGACCAAATACAATATTTGTATTTGCGTGTGCCCACGGGCCGTAGTTTGAGGACCCCTGGGTTAGAGAATCTTAGAGAAGAGTGTGACCCAGTCTCTGCTTTCACATATCCTACAATCAAGTCCTATAGGGTGTCCTATAATCATATACAGAAATCCTAGTCCTAGTATAGGATGATGTGTGTCGGATAGAGGAATGTTGGGAGAAGAAAAATCACTCAGGATTGGCGGGGAGGAAGGGGTCCTAAGCAGCTGGAGTCCAGCAAATGCTTCTTATGGGAGATGGGAGTTGAGCTGAACTGGAAAGGTCACCAAGGAGTTTGCCAAGAAGGATGCTACCAGGAAAGGGACTAGAATAGGAAATGCAGAGAGGTATGAGAAAGTGGCCTGTGGGGTGGAATCTTGAGAACATTCCGTAGGCTCCGGGGGGCAGGCAGTGTGTGCCTGCCCATACTCGGACTCAGCAGCAGACAGGCCGAAACACACCAGGAGAGAGATCACCAAAAACTTCCTGTGCCAGGCTGAGAAGTGCGACCTCTATCCCGAAGGCAGAGGGCAGCCACAGAAGGATGTTAAGTACCAGGGTTAGATGTTTTAGAAACATCATCTGGCAGCTGTTACACAGTCTAAATGAAGACAAAACACCTCCTTAAAACCTCTGAAGTGTTCTCACTGGTGGCTAAGAAAGGGTATTCTCACCCGTTATCCTCTTAACAGAACACAGAAACATCATCCCATCCAACTCCTGGCTAAGTAGGCACAGCCATGATCTGGAGAAGTGGGTTTGGGGTAGTTTTTAGGTTTTTCCCGACAGCCTGGTACACCCAGAATGCTCCCCTACAGAAGCAACCTGAGCTCCCCACACTGATGGGATGTTTGCACCACCGGCCCCGGGAAAGGCAGGAGTGCTCTACGTACATCCCAAGGGGTGATCCTCCGTGTCCTCTCATGTGGACGTAGTATGTGAGGAAACAGATGAGAGAACGAGAAACATCGTCATTGGATGGAAACTGAGCCACCTTACAACGCAAGCTTTTCAGGCCTAAGAGTGCTTGTGAATTGACCATTTATCCAACTTTTAAGACACAATAGATAAGGTGACAGGAGAAGATTTGACTTTGGGTGGTGGACACAGGGTCCAATATACAGATTTTGTAACATAGAAACCCACACCTGAAACCTATCTATAATAATAAAAGCATAATATGCTAATTAGACCAGACAGCCCAATAACCCTCCGGACGTCCTTCCAGATGACCTTCCAGATGAAGCCAGGGCTGCGAGGCCTGAGCCCCTTGCACAAATTTTGTGCATCGCGCCTCTAGTATGTTCATGTTGAGCAATGTCACCCCAATACATTTAATTTAAAAAAAAAAGACACAATAGAATTTGGTCAGTACTGAAAGATAAGATTATAGATGGCCTTGATGTTTCAGTTGAGGTACATTTTTTGGACAAACACTATATATTTCTAAACACTCAAGGAAGAGAAAAATAAAGCTTAAGGGGTGGATGTGGCCTGGAACTACAGTCTTGATACAAAATTGTAGATGAAAATGACCCTGCAGCTGTGGTGGCTTCCAGTTCGACTTCCAGCAAAACGGGGGGGGGTCCCCAACCTTACACGTCCCTTTGCCCCGGCAGCGGAAAGTTCAGACCCGTCGTTAGAAGTTTTGCCTCTGTGACATAAAGGTCCCTCTGACCGACTCCTCATTTTATTTATAAACCTGCTGGCCGGCTGACAGGGGAAGTGCCGGTCGGTGGTGATGTCCATCTCAGGCACTTTTCTGGGTTTTGTTTCTGCCTCGCTCGCTCGGGGCAGGTTTTTGGGAATGGCAGTCCTGGGGGTGGGGGAGTTAGGAGGGAGAGAAAAGTGGGAGCAGGGCTTTGACCTGCCGGAGAGGAGCCCCTGCTGACACGGTCAGTCTGACCCATTGAATGGCCTGAATGCGATAAATGCCGCTTTATCCTGCCTTGAAAGGCACGAGATAGCACAGTCTAAATGCCTGGGCATGCTTAAATGGGCGACTCGGGGTGTTTGAGCTGAGCGTGTTTGAAATCTGAGCTCTCTGACAGCCAGGGAGCGGCCACAGGTCACCTGCCTCGCTCCACAGGGACAGGCCCAGGTCTCGCAAGAAATTGTCCGTAGACGAATTGTAGTACAAATTCCTTTCTTTGTGGGTTGGCCTCTTCACTAGACCATGGCCTATAAAATTTTGTAAAAACAATTCTTAAATATTATTTGAAAGGGCAAATGGCCCACGCTGAAAGGCTTGACAGTTTGACATATAGAGCAGGGTTTTGATAGCTCGGAAACGGAAAAGTGTGGCCAAGATTCTCCCCCCCCCCCCCCCCGCCCTTCTTGTTAGAAGCCTGGTGTTTTTTAAAACAGTGTCTTGTTGCGGCACCCAGTTGCTCTGCTCCCAGCAATCTGACAGGCAGTGCGCCTGCGTCAGTGATCTTCAGTCCTTTCGGACCCATTTGGGAGAGGAGCCCCAGAACAGCTGGCACCTTTGAATCCAACGTCCAAAAAGCACAGATCCAGGTATTGCCAATTAAGGAGCCATTTGGATGCTCCTATCAAAGCAGGTTGCTTTCTGAGAACAGCCAGAGCTGGGGCCTAGAGAGAGAGGAGCCTTGAGTTTCACTTCACTGAGGGGGATTGAGGGGGGCGGGAGGGGGGGAGGATTTGAGTGGCCTGGCCCCATCAGAGCCTGGAAGTGGCAAGAAAGTGGATTTCTGCATTAGAATGTTGCATATGAGCAGCCGGTCTGCGCCCAGCGCCCGCTGCCTCTGCATAGCCAAAGGCCATTTTCAGGAGCCTCCTGCCCCTCAGTCACTGGCCTGCTAGTTAATTGCCACACGGACTTCATGACACATGGGCAGATAATATGACATTTTCGGTTTCTGTCACTAGCAAACGCCACAACGTTGCTTGCACTAGTTGCTAAGAAGCTGTCAGAAACCATTAGCGATTGGCCAAAGTCGCCCTATGGCATTTCCTCATAGCATCAGCAAAACGAGCATAAATCACCCACTGGAGCCTACTGCTATCCTAATGAGGCTGTAAGCTTGTTTATGGACTAGCATCATTTTTATGATTATTTCCACCTTTTCAGTTTGCCTTCATTTGGCGGCAGGAGAAGTCAGCTCCAGGAATGAAGTCAGGGCTGACATTTTACAAATGTGGTTCAGAGCTGCGGCCTGCTGCCGTGTGGTCGGCCGGCGGTTCTCCAAGTTTGTTTAGTGATCTTAAAAATAAAAAAAGGAAATAAATCCTCCAGAGACCGCAGAGAGGTGACTGTATCCAATTGCAGCGTGAATGGATATGCTAAAGGTACAACTGACCATGTAGACGGCCCTCGGAGGCCGGGATGAGGCAAGATCCTTTTCAATTTTTAAAAAGTGGGGGAGGTTAAACAATTTATTAAAATCTAGGAAATTGTTTGCTTTTAGAATAGTGTGCTTTATTATGCTCTCTTCTGGGTCCCCATCTTCTCCGTTTCCCTAACTTGTGTCGGGAAGGAGCAGGGTTTATTATTTTAGGCTTTTCTGAACATGCACCAGTATTTACACTGGATTGAAAGCATTTGCTTCCAATGAAAATCTTGTCTTAGATTACAACCCAGCAGTGTAATTTCCCTCCCAGATGGGAGTAAAGTAGCTGTATTTGCCTAAAAACAGTAGGAAGAACAAACTGTGCGTTAAGCCAAGGCTGCTTTTGGCTTGAGCTAATGATGTAATAGAAACCTTTTATTCGGGAGAGGTCACTGGCAGGGACTGAAGGGGGTGATCTGGCTCCAGCTTGAAAGGTTGCTCCATTGTATCTACATAAGTCTTCACTTAAAAAACTCTGCTCCTAATGCTTCTGCTTTCATACAGCAGAAATAAACAGGAAAGGTTCTGGCGAGTGTTACACATGGAATGCAGAAAGCCTCCCTCTCCTAATGGAGTATATAATTCAGGTGCCCTCAAGGCACGCTTTCAGGAATTCTTTTGCCCGAGGTAATGGGAAGCTAAGGCTGCTTTAAGGCCTTGATTATCTATTGATGCACAAAGCTGGAAAAAAGTCATCTCCGCTGGATTATAGTAGATATTTCCATAAATTATCAATGAATTCTCTTCTAGGCAGGCACGAGGCATTGCCTGCTAAATTAATCTGAGGGGGTTTGGAGATGGATAGAAAGGCTATTTTTTTTCCTTTTTCTTTTTAAAGGTGGCAAACAGTCATGGTGGTGAAGGACTGTGTGGTTAGGTTAGAAGCTTTTCATTTTTAATCAATGATGGAGTAATATGCTTCTTTTCCTTGGTTACCTTTTGCCTGTTGCAAGTGGATTAGCCCATTGAAATTTTAAATGCTGTTGAGTTGTTTTCTTTGCTCATGTTTCTTTAATGAATTGTTATTTTATATGGTGAATTGCTTCTCTGAATAAAAAGCCTCTTTAAATACTGGACTTACAAAGAATTTGTTAGGCAAATCCAAGGGGACGCTTTATAAAACACTTGGTTATGCAAATAAAGAGTTGGGTGGGATGGAAGGAGTACAGATTTAGGGATGGGAGTGTCTGGCTCAGCACAGACCCGCTGCCTCCAGCCCAGGCCGGTGACCTTGGGCAAGTCCCCCAATAGGAACCCAAGCACTGTCCTCATCCATACACCCAGGGCTTTGGCACTGTGGGTCTTTATGATCTTTCTGCTGAGAACACAGCTAGGATTCTGCAGGAACTTCAACTAAAATATATGGATTTTAAGTACAATTAAATTTATGGATTTTTAAATTAGTGAAAAGTGAACTCTGAAAAGTTCTGCAAGCATTTTTTGGGGGGGAGCATGGCTTATGCTGCAATTATAGCAGGAGTGTTGAAATTGGTCTGTTCTTCACCCAACAAAGTTTTAAAACTTTAACTCAGTACCAGTCAAGGCTAGTTGGGGGTTGGGGGAAGGGTCTCCTGAGGCAGCTGCCATTGATAATGATAACATAACTGCCATAGATTAGACTGAAAGAACTGAAATTAAAAGAGAGAATTCTTTTTGTATGCCGTATATGTAGGCTACTAGAAATAAGGACTATGGGAATTCATGGAGCAACATACAGTCCCCGGGAAATGTGTCTCACCAAAATGTACCCAGTTCTTTCTGGGCTACGCATGCTGCTCTCCAGGGACTTTCGTGGCCCAGTGAATATGCTTCGAGGACTTTTGTTACCTCGTTGCGAAGCCTTGTTGCTGCAGCGCTTCTTTCCGGCCCAGATCAACCTGTCCCTTTCTAAAAGCCAGCAGCTGCCACCAAGAGCTGGGGCTCCGGGTAGAGACGCATGCTTGAAGCTACTTTTCAGTGTAGCGGGTTTAGTTTGCTGTTGTTTTTCCTTGAGCTTTTGCACTCAAACACCAAGTGTTTCCTTTTCATTTGTACCTTATAACTTATTTTGGACAGTGTGATTTTATGGGCTGAAAATGTTTTTTTTTTCTTATTAGACATGACATTGTAAAAGAAATCCTACATTTTAAAGTTCATGGTGTCACAAAGCCAAAATGTTTTCTAGAAGAAGGAGCTTAAATGTTCTACCAAAAATCAATAGAAAAATAGGATCCCATACACAGACCTGTGTAAGCAGGTGACTTTTCAGTAAGAAAATTTACATGTAGAAGAAATTTTAGACGTTGTCTGTATTATTAGGGTAATATAATGCCAGTGGACTGTTCATTTAACATCACTTTATTTGATTTAAATAGTCACTGTTTTTTAATCAAAAAACAGTTTTGGGAGTTTTTCCTTACTGAACTCATTCTCTCTTTCTATGACAAGAAAAATTATATTCTATTTGAAGCATTCCTATGTCAAAACTGCATATATGACAAATCACCTACATTTCCCTGGCCTAATTTAGTCTCAAGATAGATCACTTGTGGAAATAGTTGATATCTCAGATGCATCTTCTCCCAAGTTGACATCAATGACTCCATGTGGGATTTGAATACCCAGGCAGGGGCCCAATTCTGCTAATGGCTTCCACCATATTTAACTCCCCAAAAGGAGTTACACTTCACGTGTCTCAGCTATACACATTTGAATAATTACCATGGCAACGGAGCTGCTAGCGAGATTGGCTGTTTCCCTCCATTCCCTTTGACCTTTGCAATGTTCTTTGGAAGAAGTTCCTGAGACCTGACCACTTTTGAGCCTAGGCCTTGTTCTTTCTCTTTGTCTTAGAAAAAAAAAAAAAGAAAAGAAAAGAAAACAGTACCAAATAAACTATTAATCATTTATATTGCTCTTTTGGTTTTGTTTATATCCAAAGGCATACTATTTGAATAAAGCATGTCAAGGTAGCATCAGTCAAAATTTGATTCACTATGTTTGCAGGTGATGGCTTGGACAACAGTGTAGCTTCCCCCAGCACAGGTGACGATGATGATCCAGATAAGGACAAAAAGCGTCACAAAAAGCGTGGCATCTTTCCCAAAGTAGCCACAAATATCATGAGGGCGTGGCTGTTCCAGCATCTAACAGTAAGTGGATTCTAAATGACATATCTAAACTAAATATGGACAAACAGTTTTGATAGAAAAAAAAAATGGGGGGAAAGTGATCCCTCTGAACCTGGAATATTTCATAAATCATTGTCTTCCCACAGTTTCCACAAAAGTGTCCGCACTTATGTCCTCAAGACGTTACCCCCAATGAGGCGTTTGATTTGAAGTTTGCTATTGCAATGTTGTTAACTTTCATTCGTTCTAAGGTGTAGGAGTTCATGTGCACTTGTGATTTTAAGTATGCATGTTAATGATGTTGCTGCTCTCAGGGTGCCTCTGGAGCACTTAGGACCAGCTCCCAGTAAGAAGCAAGTGAGACAAACCCCAGAGAGAAGGACTTAATTTCTTCTAATGCTTTCGCGGACCTTTATAACGAATGGCCCGCAAAAATTCCAATCTTGTTGCAATGGCAGGATGCGCACATAATTTGCTTTTAAGTGGTGTGAATGCACTGGCTGCCATTCCCAAACGCCCCTGTGAGTCAGGGCTGCGCAGTGAAAGTGGCCCCTGTATTTAGAACTGTAAAGGAAAACACAATATAGAGGCAGCGCTTCCTGTGTAGTCCCTGGTGACTTTTCAAGCCGGGTAACAGTTTATATTGTCTGTGTGAGTACTGCTGTTTTCACTGCAGGAATTCTCCTGGAGATGTGAGAAACTGGAGATTTGGGGCTTTCTGCCACCGAGGGATTTGTTTGGTTTGGTTATTGTTCTGAATGAATTTCATGTTCAAAATATTTATAATCATAATATTGCGGTGGATATTTTTGGAAGTGCACACAGATTTAATGACATCCGAGGAAGAAGACAAAAAGAAAGTTTATGAGTAAAATAATATTTTAAAAATCAGCAAAATTGTTGACCCAGGGGACTGGGACTCTCGCTCTGAGAGACAAAGATGGGTTTAGACAGGTGGTAGCATAGCACAGCCTAAGATGAACAAAGACGAAGAATCTTTGGCCTTTTAAAAATCTTAGGAGCAAACCTTTTATGTTACTATTTTTAGCATAGTTTACTTTTCTTATAGTCATACATTTTTCTTAAGTATTAAAAGTTAATTTTGCATGGTCACAAACGTGTCCTGACCTGTTGACCCTTATACCCTGGCCCACTCTCAAAGCCATGGTCCTCGGTGACTTGTTCTGATTCAGGGAGACAAACAGGACGTGGAAGGCCACGCTGGTGCTGCTCCTGTGGACAGAGGCTGTGCCTCCAATAACACTCGAGGGTATACATTAACCCAGCGTGTGAATAAAATCAAAACTGAGAGCAGCAGGAGTCACTAAAAAAAATGGTTTCCACCCTTCATTTCTTCCCATGGTGATTCCAAACAGTTACTAGATGATGTTGACAGTTTGGAATCAGCTTTAGGGCTTGGTGAATGCTGGTAGTTAGTGGAAGGTTTAGATTGCTTAGCTGATTTTAACATCCTGTTAGGTTTACCTACCATCTGATTCAGGTGCCATTCCCTAGCTGACACTCGTTGCTGTATGTACGTGGATAGTTTGAGACCTGCCTTGTGCGCATCTGCGACTGAGGACTATCAGGTACTACTGAAGGGGAGATGGGGCGCTAGGGTTGAGGGGGCTTTTAAAGCCAGCAGGAGATGAGAAGTGGTAGTTGGTCAATAGTGCTGATGCAGCCCTGCTGATACTTCATCACCTGTGCTAACCAGCTAGCCTGAGCTGGAGGATGAGCGTGGGGAGGGGCCAAAGTCAGGTCCACCCTGAATATTTCTATTTCCTGTACTGACAGAAAAAATGAATAGATTTTGTCAACCTCCATCTCAATCAGCAAAGGAGCGTTGGCTTTATTTGCAGCTCAGGTGCCCCTGAATAAAATATAATCAAATATTGGCTCAGATAGAAGCAGGAGAGAGAGAAGCAAGTTCTTTTATGCATCCATCAGGTTTCCTAGGTTATATCCTTGTGAAGGACCTTGCAGAGAGCTATATTACCTCCTTTAAAAAACAAAGAATTCCTTTTAACAGCCAGCATGACTTTACCTGCATTGCAACGCTTTCAGTGGTACCTATTATTGGAATGATTGTGATAGGAGTTATTCTTGAACTGCCCGATTTCCTTCAGTGTCGGGGTCTGTTCTGGCCTGTATCGCTACCCTGGAAGGGGAACCCATTTCCATGTCTCCCTGGCTCTCTATGGATGCTCATAGACATCACCTCGTGGTTTGTTGGATAGTTCCACATGCTCCTGCCCCATTCCACTGCCATCTACTCAGACAAAAATATTGATAATGATAATGGTCTCTAAAAAGAAAGTGCTCTCATAATATCATCTAAAAAGCACAGGTAGGAGGTATATTTAAAAATTTTCCCCCCTTTTCCCAGTGAGAAAGATTTCCTTCCCCTTTCTCTAGTTGCAAGAGCAAATAGATCTCCCGTTACAAGGAACACCTTCTCCTTGTCCTGCTGTACTTCTTGAAGGAGGGTACAGACTGCTTAGGTAATATTTATAGTCAGGAGCTGATTATAATAAGTTTGTGGAAAAACCTATAGCGTTTTGTTGTGATTTGTCCCAATGTGGGTCACTACTGACATCTCAGTACTAATCCTTTAGCAACTTCATTTCAAGTTCTGAGAGGTCTCCAGGGATGCACAGGTCATTTGGAAGACTGTACACATTTTAAATGTAACACATTCTTGCTCCATGATTAATGCAACTTATCTAGAAAATTTTTCTTAAATCTTGCTAGATATAAAAGAGCAATGGAAGCTGGCTAATTGAAACAATCGCAATAATAATTAATTAGAAAATTGTAAAAACCAATCTATTACATGCCAAAGACATATTACAAAACCTCACACACTTCTTTAAAAGCAAATTGCTATTTGTTTTCTTTTTCAAATAAACGGGTCAATCTTTCAATTGGGCTTATTCAGTTGAAAACAAAATCTGCCTTTGAAAGGGCTTTGAAGCATTTGTGTGTTAGAGCAGTGGAATGGGCCCCGAATTTTTTAGAAAACCTTCTGGATTTGCACCCCAGCTGCATAAGAAAATGTGTCGTTCTCTGGTTATCCACAGGTAGATTTAATCAGTAGCACATCTGACTACTCCAAAGAGAGAGCTCAAGCTTCGTTCTTGGACTCACAGTCTCTAGCAAGCTCAACTGGACATACGTGTGCGTAATGGAAACAATGAAAGAAAAAGGAACAGATTTTAAACTTTGGTGTTATCGGGTAAAAAGAAATTTCACTGATGTAAATTTTCAGCTTGACTACTTAGTTGAGCATCTGCCAGTTTTGCTAACTAGAGAAGATCTCTTAAAAAGAAACTATTCCCTGGGACTGAAAAGAAAGACTGACATGTAGATAATAAAAGAGAATTAGAAAAAAAAATAAAAGCATTTATTAATTGAAATGCTTGCATTTGCCTGAAGACAAATTATTGCAAGCAATTAAAAAGTACTTAATAGTGCCATAGTAGTCACTATAGATATAGTGACAGACAGTTCAGGGGCATACACCACATCAAGGTTTCTTTTCCTTTCTGAGGGGCATTATTCCAACTGTAGATATAACCTGCTGTGTTGTAATGTTTAAGCTGGATGTGTTTTTCATATTAGCGGTTATTTTGCTACACAGTGCCCTGGTGAAAATGAGGAGAAGGAATAAATACAATGTTTAAGGTAAAAATCAAGTCTCCCCCCCGCCCCCGCCACCCTAACATATTGCAGGTTTAAATATAATCTAAATAGAAAAGCGGTTAATATGGTTCTTATTTAAAATATGCGGTGACGTATTTTCCTGCATGGAGCTGCTGTGTGTCCCAAGAATCCTGAAAGTTACCAGGAGGGAGGTGATCCTCAAGGAGAATTGATTTTCATTCGCATTCTCTTGGATTCCCTACTCTTTCACTGATATTGAGGATCCTATAGAGACAAACTTTGTTTGCAAGTCAGATACACATAATTTGCTATTTAGTTTAGTTTTGTTTGTTTGTTTTTGTGAATTGAGAGCCTAGAATTTTTGTTTGTTTGTAGCCAAATTTGTCTCAGTTTCTTAATGATAAGATTTTCTTTTCTCAATTCGGATAAAGTCAATGTGAGGGGCAATGGAATCTTCCAGGTTGAGGATGGCGTTTCCATAGAAACACTATTAGATGAAAAGTGCCCTGTGGGTCTGCCATTCTAAGGATGGAGTAAATGGAATTGAATTGGGAATTGAATGCTCTGGAAGAGACAGATGTTGTTTCATTGGTTTTGCTTTTGGTAATAAGATTGGTTGGAGACATCATAGTGTGATATCTCTGCTTGCAATTTTGGAAGAATTACTCTGTAAACATTAGGAATTATTTTTACAATGAAAAAGTCCTTCTAATTGGTACCCAGATAATCCCATTCTGCTGATCCAGGCGAGCACAATGTGGATCAAAAGGTAGATGGGTAGGCATGTGGACAGAGTAGAAGGCATTTGCTCCTCTCCTCCCATTTCTACTTCTCTCTGATCCTCATTTCTATAGTTGGCCAATTTTAACAATGAATCTTCTTCTTATGTCTTACCAGCTAGCGTCCCTTCAGCTACCATTCGTCCTAAGAAGGTAGCAAATGGGAAGACTGTGTTTTGGAATTCTTGCCTGCAGGGTAGTACAAAGTATTACCTTCACACGAGGCCTAACCTATCTTCTTGAGCCAAGGAAGGCGGTTGGTGGAGACAGCAGCTCACTTGACTCCTTCCTCACTATATGTTATCTGCAGATGGATTATTAAATTAGAAGACTTGAAAACTAGTATGAAAACTAGTATGAAGGACACCTTCCAGATGTCCATGTACCAATGGAAAAATGAGCTCTCTCAAATCTGTAAGAAGAATATCTTTGCAGTTATTTTTTTTTCCAGTGCATGGCATTGTCCTTCCCCTTCACAGGCCTTAGTCATGATGATGGGTCACAGCTAGGCTTTGCTGGAAGCAACCCAGGCTCGGATCACAAATCCCTGCATTTTAATTTTCAAAGATCTCAGCTCCTTAGGAGATAGCATATTTCACCCACTGATTAGATAGGAACCCTGACTCCCGCCCCCCCCCCCCATTGGAAATCATCTGTCCCTGGAGGAAAATGGAATAGATTATTTAATTACTTGGGGGTAATATTGGAATGCCCTCATTCTTCTGTGATGTACATCATCAAAACTCTGTTTTAATAATGAAGCAGTGGTTTCTGGATTCTGGGGCAACTGCCTTTTTCTTTTTCTGAGCGGGTTATTGAAATCCTAATGGGATGGGTGATGAATTTTCTTAGGTCAGGTACACTGAAAAGGCTACAGCTGGAATTCTTCACCCAGAAGAATCGGAGTTAATACTAATGATCATTGTGAATTAGAAGATCAAAGGCGAAGCATCAGCCTGTTCTCCAAGTTGTTGCCCCAGAGGCCATTAGTGACCTGCCGAGCTCTCGCCCAGCCTTCAGCACACCTCCTTCCCCTCGCCCCAGCCTTTCTTCCCCATCGCGGTGATGCCCCTCTGACCCGGGGTAATTACAGTCCCTGGAAGAGGAGGCATGGCGGGAAAGAAAACAATCAAAAGTAAAAACAAATGTGCAACTTTAAAATCGCCCGTTTGTCCAGGTTTATAGAACTCACAAGCAGATGAGCTCTGACTGGGGCACTCTGTTATTTTCGGGGTGTGGTTGAGATTTTTGTGCTCAGTCCAGTGGTTGGTTCGTTTTGCTGATGCTTGGCCCCTTCTGTAAGGGACTTGTGGAGAGTCTGGCTGGCAATTTGTCAGATTATTCTAAAATCTTCCCTCGGTTTCCAAGGCTAAGTAAAAAAATACGCTATAGTTTGGCTTCCTGATATCCTCTTAATCGGGCTAATTAAATAAAGGATTAGGTTCAAAACGAAAGTGCCCATAGAAGCACAATTTATTAAGTTGCTGGTTGCTGATGCACGTAGCTCTTTGAACACTAGCCAGCCATTTATACTTCAAAGCACATATCAATATCGTGTCTTCCTCTCATTCCTCTTAGTGATGATGTATTTTGGAAGATAAAATATCAACCTCGGTCAATGAACGTGCAACTGCTCCTGCTCGATTTATCTCTCAGATTAAAACCGGAGCATCGGGTAGATGTGTGTGAGTGTGTTTCGCAAACTAACTCAGTCCAACCCTTAGGAATGCGATGTGACGTAAGCTGGCTTTTCGCTTTCTCGGTGTTTAAGATGCCTAGGGAAGGTACTTGGCTTTAAAGTGTGAA
This sequence comes from Myotis nattereri, assembly GCF_964212035.1. Taxonomy (NCBI): domain Eukaryota; kingdom Metazoa; phylum Chordata; class Mammalia; order Chiroptera; family Vespertilionidae; genus Myotis; species Myotis nattereri. Next base: position 45,215,574 of record NC_138085.1, on the reverse strand, counting down.
GGTTTGGTGGAGAGAGAATCCGATGGCTTCGTTTTAGAAAGGTGGCCCAAGGTTTTGGTTTGGTCGGGCTTGGCTGGTTGTTCTTTTGCCAGTAGAAGCACATCTATATGTCATGGCATTTAGGAGACTTGGTCTGAGATAACTGAACATGCCCTCATCACACCTGTCTTTCTTACAGCAGTGTGAGCATGACGGTGTGCAGGCATGTCCCTCCAAACCGGGGTGTTTTTCTGTAGGACAGCTCTCTCAGAACCCCTGCCATCTGTACCAATCCTCGTGAGGAAGATGTGTCCTTTTTACTTCCACGTTCAGGGTTCTAATTTTCCATTCCTGCTTCCGTAAGCCAAACAGAGGGTAATCAGAGAGTGGAGACCACATGGCAGTGGTCTGTGGCTTGGGTCACAAAACCCTCTCGGTCATGGCCCAAGGTTACCTGTGCTATCCTGAATGCCATGAGGCAGCAAAAATTATTTATTCAGGCTCCGGGTTTGTAATGATAGTTATGTGGACCCACATCAAAATGACTGCTACTCACCGGGTGCCGGTGTTTTAAGACTGCTTGTCCCTGCATCGCAGAGTCCCGAGCCTGACAATGTTGACTTGCTTAGTCGACTCGGTACTCACTTCAGTGTGTCCAGAGCAGGAGAAAGTCCTGGGGAACTCAGAGAAGGCACCTGGTCCAGGTGGGCCTATGGGGAGTCTCCAAGAGCAAAGGAGTAGCTGAAAGAGTTAGGCCAGGCCATTTTCTAACATGTTAAAGACCTTCTAGGCCTTGGTATTTTTGTTGTTGGTGGCGGTGGTGGTTTGTCCTTGCAAAATACCTTCACACAGTAAATTATAGCCCCAGTGGGTGTGGGTCCCTATGTAGGATGTATTGCTCTATCTTTGAACACTATAAAGAAAAGATAGGCCTCAACTTAGTATTATAAATACACATAACTTACATGAATTGATATTTAAATGAAATACAAACGACTAGGTTTTTAAATATGCTATTCACAATATTCTAAAATGGAGACCTTGGTTTGACTTAACTACTTGGATTGGAATGTTCTCCCGGTGTTATCTCTTTGCACACCTACGTGAAAGGGTGTCAGTACCTAGGGCACCTTCTAGGGTGTCTTTGCTTCTCAGTTTGTAATATTCTGTGGTTGGGTTCTATCAGTTTTCATGTTAATTTTGCTGCTAGCATCCTTGCAGAGCTCACGTGGGCTCCCATGACTCGGTCACCTCTGAGATTCCAGAGTCTAGGAAGGTCTCAGGATGTCCAGAGGCCAGGAGGTGCCGTCTCATCGCGGGGACACTCATCTTAAGAAAGATTAATGAGTGCATGTCATTTCTATTGCAGTTTATAGACGTGTAGAAATAATTCCTATCTGTTACTTAAAGGAAAGTCAATTTCCAAACTTCTTGGGGGAGAAACTCTACAAAAATGACTTGATTTCATTTTTTTTAAAAGTGCACTGATTACTGCATTGTGTGTACAGTATTAGAGAAAAGGTTTTATCCATTTTTGTTGTATTTTGAATATTCTTTTCATTTTAATAAAGTTATAATACATATTTATGATACCATTTTTTAAAAAAGAAAAAGTGAAATTCTCTCCTGCCTACATAATTTTGCTTTTATCATGTGTTGTTGTTTTTTTAATTATCTATTAATTGCTTGGCTAGTTTGACATTGGATTATTCTGTCCTGTTAATAGCTGCAGAAAATTTGATCAAAAGGCTAAATAAAATTATGTGTCTCTATGGTACTTTGTAGTTTAGCATTTTCACATACCCTTGATTCTTAAAATAATCTTGTAAGGTAGGCTGGATGACAAAAATGAAGTTTAGAGAAGTTAATGATTTTTTTTTCAAGGTCAAAAGCTAGGAACTGGCTGAGCTGGAACCAGGATCTCCTGACTTGCATTTCTTGTGCTTTCCACCACGTTGCCTCTTACACAGAGCAGATCAAATTGCTTTGTGGGAGTTCAAAAGTATAATTATAATCTCATTCCACAAGTTAGCTAATTAGTATTTTTTAAATAAAAATGTGAGCCAGATATTTGTGCCAAAATCTCCATAATGCCATCTGATGGTTATTGGCAACTAAGGGTCAAGGGGAGGGGGGGGAGGGGCGGGGGGGGGGGAGGTCCTTCCCTATCTAGGTTCTTTTTCCAAAAAGATCTGCCCATAAAAAAATGGCACAGCTACAACTATTGATATTTTGTACATTTGTGATAATTATTCATTGTTAGAATTTCAGATTTTGAACACTGACTGTCTCTCCTTCCTTATGGAGACATATAAGTCTCTACCCTTGTCTGTTACTAACAATGCCTTGTAGGAGTTCATGGGTGAGGAAGCTTGCCTCAGACAAATCCTACTAAACCTCTAGCACAGAATTTAGCTCCTTGAAGCTTTTTTGCCTGTCACATGGCCAGGACGCCAAAGAGCTATGTCTTTAATTTGCTTTATGGAGATAGAAGAAACTGCTTATGCAGCCCCGATGACTCTTGAAACTACAATCCGACTGGTTTTTTTTTTCTCCGCCAAGGAGGCTGCTACCCCCTGGAGCATGAAGCCACCACTCTGGGGTATGACACTGAGGTCTGATCATTTCAAAGCTAGTAATAACCAGAATCCTAAAATTCTTCTGAATAAAATGTAATTTTAGTAATGTTTCCATAAACAGTGGTAATGGTGGCATTTTAGTAGGCAGTGACATTAGTCACATCGAAATTGCACCACGTTGGCTTTTAAATTACTCCACCTGTCTGTCTGAATAGAATGTTCAGTGTAAAAGCAGGGAGACAGCTGCTGCTAATGTCGTCTCCTCCCTGTGCAGAGAATGCTGGCAGATCTACATGCATAAAGGCCTGGTTTGTGATGTAAAACGGTACCTGACCCTGCTGGCTCCCGAGCTACAAAGAAATACCTTTAATTACCAGTGGCAGCGTTTAGTTGTTGATATAAAAATATCAGCTTCCAGGGCTGTAACCTCAGGTTCACGCCCTCTCGTAATGTCACCCACCATACACTCTTTTCCTCCCACCCACATCCGTAGTGAGATGGGTGAGCATTTATCTTGATGTGTTTCAGAAACATGCAAGGCATTAATACTTAAAAGGAAATCATCTCATACTGTATGAACTTGATTGATGATCTTTCCGTTTGAGAACTTTTCAAGATTAGTGGAATCTGGTTCCTTCTTTCCAACCAGAATGGAAATATGGTGTACTGTTTATACCTTCAAAGGGCTTAGCATCATTCATCTAATACAAATCCATGTCCTCGTGGGCGGATCATGGCCAGGCATTCATAGCGCAGGGAGAGTGAAGGATACAGGGGTTTGAGGATATCAGATGTTTCACCAGGTGCCCATGCTTCCTGTTGATGGATGAGGGGGCTAGCTCACTTTCAGGAGAAGCAGACCATTTGCTCGTGGCCTTTTGATGATGGTCTATTGTCACAGCCACATCGAAATAAGGGTGGGCCAGCCAAGGGGATCCTTCTGTTCGAGATGCCTGTTGCCAACAATGTATTTGGTGACATGGTAAGTGGGAGCTGTGCTGGCCTGGCTCATTTGCAGGCATTCTTTTTGCCTTCTTTCACACAACTGGTGTTTTCGTGTTTAATTTAACAAGGAATGAGTAGTAAATGAAAGCTGCTGCCTGCAATCCCACTGTGAGCGTGTTTTGCACTAGGCTCCCCAGCGACAAGGCAATTTGTGAAATGATGTGATGGAGTAATTAGATGAAGCCAGGGCTCCCGATTGTTGCCATGCATATGTGGCGAGGGTTTGTCGGGAAGAGGGAGGGGGAGAAAAAAAATAGATTATTACCCTGGCAAGTTGGCTCAAAGCTTCTTCATTTATTTGTAAACAGAATATTTAGTGACCGCATAGGAAGTAGCTGTAATCACCAGCTCATAAAGAAACCACAGCAGAGCTTTTGGATTTTTTGCAGAGTGCTCATGTAAAATTTAAGCTGGGAGGCAGAATCCCTGTTAATGTAATTAGGATCTAATTTACCACCCTTTGCACACAGATGTAATAATGTCTAGATATTTATTCTATCTTTAAGCACATTACATATACCTCAGTGCAGCAGTTACCGAACAGAAACAGGTGTGAGCACTTTCCTAATTCGTTTTTACACTGTAAACACATAGCAATTTAAGGGAAATATTTACCAAAAAAACACACAAAAAAACCAACAACAACGAGGGAAAGGAATGTGTGCAAATGAGGCCGTAATGGACAGTTGTCCTTTATGTACGGATGGATTTCTCAATGGTTAAGTAAATTAAAGCAAATGCTAGAAAAATCAATAGGCCAGCATAGTCTTGGTTGTGCCTCATAGACTTCAGGACAGAATGACAGATGTGGTGTCTGTGACCCATTTAAGTATTAATGCTTGAAAAACTGCTTCTGCATGCAAGGTTATATAGGCTTAGAATCATTCTGCTGTATTAAATTACAGACTAATATTTTTTAAGTATATGTGGGATTTATACGTTTCAGTTAGGTTGTTCTTATGCGTTACATTTCCACTGGAAGATTAGTTGCTTAGTTGTTGCAATAGCACCATAAATCAATGTTGAACGTTCCCACACAGAAACATCTTCATAAGGCAGGAGTGGGAAGGTGGAGATGATGTATGTTGAACTTCCATGCATCGTGAGGTGAATATGCTCCATAACGCTCTATGCTGGAAACCAAATTAGATTTAATTAAGGGGGTAGATGCTCAAAGCCTTTGGAAAAATCTGTAAAGTACCATTCAGATATGGCATTATGATTCAGGTAATTTTCAGGGCCACAGATGTTATATTTTTCCTTTGAACTGACAGGGGTAACGCGTCCCATAGGTCCCAGCAGGTGGAATTTTTAGGGCTGTTCTCATGATCTAAGCGGCAGGTATTCCCTTCTGAGAACGAGAAGGCTGGCCTTTGGTAGCACCTCAGTGTGTTTCCTTTCCCATCCATTGTTCCCAATACCAGCTTCCAGAGAAACGACGTAAATGTGTTGGTTTGTTGGCTACTGGAGATAGGGAGATGAAAAGAGAGCGGGGCAAAATGGACTGGAGTCCTGGCTTCAGGGACCAAAACTGGTTTTCATAACCAAAGTAAAATGGCGGGTTGAAATCTTGATCCCGGTAATTTGGGGGGAAGGTGCCTTTTGTCGCAAAGAGAGTTGGGCTGGCTAGAAGTGTCCTTTTACCTTCTTATGCTGAGTAAACTTAGACACTGACCACTTCCTTCTTTACTTACGATGAAGCAGACATGGTCCAGCCTGCCTCTGGGTTTTGAAAATCAGTATCTAAAGGTGATATTGTGATAAATCCACTCACCAGAAACATGGTCAGGTTGATATGATGGAGAGCAGTGGAATGATTGCTTAGTGTAAATAGAAGATATTTTCCTGATTTTAATTTGTTTGCAATATAGCATTAATAGCCACAGCGTTCCTCTGAATACCTGTGACCTGAGAGTTAGCAAAGCACACATTGGGAAATTTAACTGAGGTGTAAGTAGTAACTTCAAATGAAAGTCTACCATCTAAAAATGGAAATGACTACAGAACATTTGCTCCTTCGAAAGGAGTGCTTCTTGAGTGTTAGTGTTCACTGGGGTTACCTGGGGATCTTTTTCTAAAGAAGAGCCTGGTTCAGAGGGGGGTCCTGAGATGCTGCATTTTGCACAAGCTGCCAGGGCACCATGCTGCTGGGCCCCAGGCCACACTCAGCAGAGCAAGAGTCTAGGGCACAGGGATGAGACGACAGATTTTAAGTGGGAAGATGATTGCTTTCCTCCATCTTTGATTTTTATATTTTGATTTTTTTTTCTTGATTTGGAAACTTAACCCATTATTTTCAACCATGTCAATTGAACTAAAGTGTTGTTGTTTTTCCTCTGCCAACATTCAGATCCTTTTCAACGTACAAAAACTTTCTCTTGAATAGCAAAGACTTTTTTAAAGATAGACATTCTTTTTTTAGAGCAGTTTTAGACTCACGGTAGAACTGAGGCGAGGATGGCCCATATGCTTCCTCCCCCATAGATGCACAGCCTCCTTCACAGATGCACAGCCTCCCCCATTATCAATGTCCCCCACCAGAGTGGTACATTTTGTACAATTGATGAGCCTCCATTGACACACCATTATCACCCAAAGTCCATAATTGACATTATGGCTCACTCTTGGTGTTGTACATTCTATGGGTTTGGACAAATGTACGACATCTATCCACCATTATAGTATCATGCAAGGGAGTTTCACTGCCCTCAATGAGTATCAGAGAGTTTTCACTGGGTCTCTCCAATCCCCAGAAAGTTTCTGCAGATACACAGACTTTTCCTCTGGGGCTTTGTTGACAACGCACTTGTGTGTTCAGTGTGGGAGAAAAGGTAGTCCCGAAGGCTGAGTGACACGGAATCTTTCCCTTCACCCCTCTGGCTTCAGAGCTCCAGGGGCAGTGTGCACTGGTGGAGGTTGTCACGGAGGGAGGGCCGCGTGTGCAGTGCTGAGCTGGCCCCCAAACTCCTGCTCCAGCCCTCCAGATCCGATGGCCTTTGTCAGTAAGAAAGGAGCAGAGTCACTAAGTACAGAAACAATACATACATTTGATGCAGAGATGCTTTTGTTCCCAGTACTGCCCGCCAACTTGCTGTCTGCTCCAGGAAATCCTTTTGTATTTCCGCTGCCTCGTGTACTTTATCTGCCCTGAGCACTCTCAAATTTCACAGTGTCCTGGAAGATGAATTTGTTCTCAAAAGTGAGCATCTGAAAAGTATTTTCTCTCTAGTTTGTCTAAGATCTAAGGAATTATTGTAAGTAGCATGTACCTATTAATCATTGCTTAGCAGGTAAATTCTCTCACTCATTAGAGTTCACATGCTGGATGTAGTTTCTTGAAATCAGATCATTTATTTTGGTCTAAGTCACCGAGGATCAAAGGTCATAAGGAATCCAAAAGCCATTCGTCAGGGTTCTTTTCTGGACCCCTTAGATGTCATTGTGCGAGTCACCCATGGCAGCCCGGGCCCGGCCCGCTGGCAGGGAGCTGGCAGGGTGCCTACTTTATTTCCAGTTTGCATAGATAAAAAGCAGAGCAGCTCCTCTTGGAATCACTATAAAAATAAGCTTACATAAAATCTCTGTTTGAAATACAGTACGTGTGTGCCCCGCCATGCTCTCTCTTATGGAAGCCATGGGACCCAGAAATCAAAATTAGGAAGAGAGGCAAACATCTGAAGGCATTGCGGAGGACTCTTTGTTTCGGTGCAGGCATTTACAATTCATTGTGAATCGAGCGAAGACCAGATTTTCGCAAAGAATTGTAACAACAAACCAAGTGTTTAATTTCCTAATGTAAAATAAAAATAAAGGCATTGCTTTAACCGTTGGCAGAAATACGTATCGCCACCCCCTCTTGATAATACGGAAGTACACCGGGCAGTAATGAGTTTATGTGGATCAGGAGCCGTGGGTAAGAGATGTATGTAGTCAAGTCAATTTATTTACTCCCCGCATTGAGCCCTGTGGGTCTCAGGCCCACACCTTGCAGTGAAAACATCATCAATTACCCAGACGACAGGCGCACTGGACTCACTCCCTAAAAGTGTTCGGATTGGACCAGCAGCCCTGAGCACTCTGCAACATCCATCACTTCAGAGTTCAAGAGAGTGATTGAGTCCATGGTGGGGTGGATTTCCACAGTAAAAAGGACGAAGACACATGCAATGAAATAGCATATATTTCAATTTTCAAAAAGCAGGCTATAAGCACACTTTGAATTTTCAAAAATCAGGCTATCATCCCCTTTGATTTTCAAAGCTTATTAGTTATGAAGGCATTAGTTTGCCTGTGGCCCTACAATTAATAATTGTCCCCGCATTGGACAGATGGAACGTTTCGCAGAAGGAGGTGGGATGGGAAAGGCTGAAGATCTTAGCGTCTTAATGAAGTAGAGGCTAGGGGAGAAAATTCAGGGCCTTTATTTTTGACCCATAGGGCCTCACCACTTCTGCACCTCGACACATACAGGGATGGGTTGCTACTGCTCTGGGAGCTAGCTGTCTTGCATGCACAGTGGGTGAAATCTGATGAGAACTGCGGCAGAAGTCCACAGGACCTCATCAGAGCCACACCTTTCCCACACTTACTCCAAAGGGCTCACAACTGCTCTATGGCACCACCAGGGCTGTGGAGTCCCTGCGTGGGGGCCATGCTGTGCCTAGAGCTCGCTTGTGGCTCTGCCCCCTGCATTGCAGCAAGAGCGAGGGGATTATACCAGCAGCAAGATGAAGCAGGGCCCTTATCTAGGAAAACCTTAAGTTGTTTGGCTTGTGGAGAGGTGGCTGGAATGGTTTCCATGATGTGATGGCCTAATCCCACCACACAGCAGGACAAAGCAGCTTTCAAAGACTTGCTTGTTATGTTTCCCCGCCGTAAATGGTGGCTAAACTTTAGGCTACATCTATCCTTATCTTCGAGTGACAATGTACATTGGGCCATTAAAGGTTTTTGAGCTTCTACTATGTGCAAGGAACCATGCACATCTCAGAGCTTTAACTGGTGGTGCAGTTGGTAGGAAGAACTAGAGTGAGGAGAACAGGTGGGAGACACTTGGAACAGTTCAGGTAGGAAGGCTGTGGCTGTGAGAGTGCCAAGGAACAAATGGGTGGGAGATATTTGGGAGGTAGACCTGGCACTTCATACATAGGAATACTTAATGCTGACACACTGTGTGTGTGTGTCACACTATGCTGAGAGCAAGTGATGTGCCAAGGTGGGCCTGGGAGCTGTCTGTCCTTGATGCAACATACGTAGAGAATTTAGAAGTAATATCAAATCACAAAAAGTGTGTCTATTTATTATTATTCCCATGTACCTGCAATTCTAAATAATGTCAGTGAATGAAATACTCCTCCCTGCTGGGGCAGACTGCTCCCACGCTGGCCCCACTTTGGTAGGCCTCTGCTAAGCACTTTCTTGCTTTATCTCATTGAATTCCCACCATGACCCTCTAAGGCAGTGGTTCTCAACCTTCCTAATGCCGTGACCCTTTAATACAGTTCCTCAGGTTGTGGTGACCCCCAACCATAAAATTATTTTCGTTGCTACTTCATAACTGTAATGTTGCTACTGTTATGAATCGTAATGTAGATATCTGATATGCAGGATGTATTTAGGCAACCCCTGTGAAAAGGGTCGTTCGACCCCCAAAGGGGTCTCGACCCACAGGTTGAGAACCGCTGCTCTAAGGGGTCTTAGCTCTTTTACTGATGAGAAAGCCAAGTCTCACACAGAGATTAAATGACTTCCCTGAGGGAACACAGTAAGAAGCAGGGGCTGGATTTGAACTCAAGTCCATCTGATTCAGATGCCATTTCCATAACCACTCATGACTGGACATTTGGCAAAGAAGTTCGTCAGAGGTCACTTCCCTGTTTCATGTCAGGCTGTTGGTGAGCAATGGTGTCCGCAGTCTCTTTCACAGAGACGGAAAGTCAGAAGGAGGAACTGGTCTGGGGAAAGGTGAAGAGTTCAGTTTGGGATATGGTGTGGTTCTGGGGCTGGTGGGACATACACGTGAGTTACGTGGCCAATAGTTAGAACTGTATTACTAGAGTGAACGCATGAGGCGTTGGTGTTACCTCCACTGAAGCTAGGGATGTATGTATATGGAGGCGTGGACCCAGAGGGTCCTGAAAGAGAAAAGAAGGAGGTCAAAGATAGAATTGGGCAATGCTTATTTTCCCCCCTATTTTTAAAGGATGTCTGGGTGGGGGGGGGGGGGGACAAAGAGAATGAGACTGAGTAGCAGGCAGGAGTTCTGTCAAATGTGGAGGTGGGCTGAATTGATCTCTGGGGTCCCTACCAGCCCCAACTATTTAATATCCTAAGATAAAGAAGGAAGATAAGAAAGTGAAAAAGGGCATCCCCAAACATAATCCATCATGGTCCTGAAACTGGTTCCCCTTCCTGTCACCTTCATCCCAGTTAATGGCATCCCCCTGGACCTAGAAGCTCTGACCAGGAGCCTAGGAGTCATCCCTGAAAGTCCCCTCTCCTTCCCCTTTCACAGCTAGTCGCTCACTCCCTGAGCCCCAATGGTTCTCCCTTCTAAACAGGTCTCCATTCTCTTATGCCATTCCAGCCCCACTCCCACTGCCTAGACTCCTGCTTGCTTGTCACCCTAACCAGCTTCCCTGCCTCTAGTATTGATCCCTTATGTACACCCATTTCGCCATTAGAGTGATTTTCCTAAAACAAAACTTGGCCAAGTCTCCCCCCTACTTAAAATACTGTGATATCTCCCTATTGCCCTCAGGATGTCATCCTTGGCGTGCCATTCAAGGACGCTTTGACACTGGCCCACTGAGAGCCCAGGCTCTTCTGTTGCCTTTTCCATACATACTCCCTATACCGGGCTGCAGTCAAGCCCGAAGGCTTACGTTCCCGTAGGTGCTGAATGATCCTGTACTCTTTGCAGCTGCACATGCTGTTCCCTTATCTGGAATGCATCACCTCCATGACCCCTTCTCCACTTCACACTTTCTTCTGTATCCTTCACATCTTATCTCATCTGTCACTGCTTGGGAAAGCCATTCCTGGTCCTCCCCAGGAGAGCGGAAATGGCCCTGCTGCTACACCCATGGCACCTGAGGGTCATCTGATACAGAGCACTTATCATGGTTACTCTATTTAGGAGCTGCCTCCCCATCAGGTCAGGATTTAGTCTCTCATCTCCAGATCTTCAGAGGCATATCATAGATGCTTGGTGATATCTACTGACCCGATCGATGAGCAAAGTTTCAAAATAGTGGTGGCCAAACCCTGAGAGTTTTATGAAGGAGAAGGACTAAGAGAGGGCCTGCCACGGGGATGGGAAAATCACCTCTGACCTTTCAAGGAACTGTTTGAGGCCTTTGAACGAGAAGGAAGTTGTATTCTGAGGCATTCGGGTGATGCTGCAATGCGACAGCAAGGCTAGACCCTTTTGCAGTTGCTTGAGGAAATATATTAAAGGATATAATGAGGGCAGGAGCTTGAGGAAGTGGTAACAAGAAGGGAAGGCTTTTCTTTCCTTTTTTGATATTTAGGAGAAGGGAAATTTGAACATGTTTACACATAGAATTGAATTCAGCCACCTTTCATGGTCTTGCTTGTCCCATGCAAGTTGTTAATACACAGCCTAATTGGTTACTTAGGCAACAGAGAAGGGACCTTTGACAATAAACACAGAAGGGGACACATTATTAGAGCAAGGATCAAGGACAAGTAGGCAGTGGAGGGGTTGAGTAGGGAGAGTGACGGGATGGCCGCTCAGAGTAAGAGTTTAGCAATAAATATGAACCAGGAGAAGATGAAGGTAGAGAGATTTAGAAATAGAGAAGAGGGGAGTCTTAGGTGCCATTCTCCCAGATATTTTAGCAGACCAGGAGGTAAAGGCAACCGCTGAGTGTCCAAGAGTAGGATTGGGAGCTGGAGGAGCATGGAAGTCAATTGGAAAAAATCGTTGTTGGGAACTCAGTAGGCAGAGCATAGCATGCGTACATGCAACCACACACACCAAAAAGAAAAGAAAAGGAAAAAAAGGTAAAAGGACTTTCACAGTACAGTTGAAAAGACATGTAGAAAGTTTTAGGCACCGCACCGCACTGCGACCAAGGACAGGCTAGACTTTTAATAGGTATATTTCATAATCAACCTCCTTTTCACATGTTAAAATGATGACAAAAATAATGAATTTTTAATGTTTTTCCACAAGAGAAATAATTGCATTTTCTATTCCTGAAAAACTAGCATCATGGGTAAAATTCCTGGAGCCCCATCTGAGCCTCTGAAGTTTGTACTATCATGTAGGTTGGTGAACTTGAGATTGCATTCACGTTTTTATCTCGGTTACGGAGGAAGTTATCGTGCAATTACTGTACATTATCTTTCAGTGCTGGTTGGAGGAGAAGTTGGCAAACTTGTTATTGATAACCTTTAAATGTGAGTTCAACGAAAACCATGCAAATGCAGCTGTCTGCTAAGATAAAATTTTTTTTTACCATGATATATATGGGAAAGGGGGGATTTTTAATTTAACCTCAACAAATCAGCACAGTATTTTTAAATATTTGAGCAACTGTAAAGGTTAACAAGCAAAATGATCTCAGGTAGGTATGCTTCTCAAATCATCCCCTGCCAGAGGCCTCTTTTTTAACGATGGGAAGGAGGGCTGGCTGGCTGAGCAGATTCCTTTAGATCCTCGAGCTGAAGTTGAATTGATCATGACACTGCTCCAGAGAATCTACTCTTGTCATTTGGGTTTGATGGTGAATGATATACATCTGGCTTCGCAAAGTAAAAAGGCACCCCCACACATAATGAACAGCTCATTGTCATACATAAAGAATGGTTGACTCAGTGTGATGGGCAAGTCACAGAGGACTCATTTGAAGTCTCTCTAACTATCAAGGACTATTGACATAGATACATGCTGAAAGGAAGATAGATAGATGATAGATAGATAGATAGATAGATAGATAGATAGATTGATAGATTGATAGATGATAAATAGATGGTTCATTGGTCTTTCAAATATGTTTTAGGAAAAGAACTAAAAATAAGCCTCCTGTGTAGTACTGCCAGGCAATGGCACAACAGTGTTGGAAAGCCAGCCCGGTCGCTGGTTGATTGGGGCCATCTTTGCCCTTGTCTTTGGGCTTACCAGAGTGCCCTGTGAGCAATCACACAATGCATAAAGGCGCAGGTCATTTCCAGGACAGATAATTGAACATTAATACTCACTGACACTGTCGAAGGAATGATATGTCAACCTGACAGGGCCTGTGTGCTTACATCTGCTGATTGGCTGCGGACGGAGGCTGTGTGTCAGGACCAGACCCCAGGCCTGACTGCGGCAGGGCCAAGGATGACGCAGTCATTAATCACGAGCTGCCATCGTGGGCCAAGGCAATGCCTGTGAAATCACTCCACATCCTGTGTGTGGCTGGCACTGTGCATCTGTTGTGTTCTAGAGTTTCGAGGTATGGCTCTCATTTAAAAACAAAACAAAACACCACTTCAGACTTTTGGTTTGTGCCATCTCACTAGAATTTTTACTAGTAGTGGGCCAAATGTCTCTCTCTCACACCCTCTCTCTCTCCTGTCCTCCCTCCCTCCCTCCCTCCCTCCCTCCCTTCCTCCCTCCCTCCCTCCCTCCCTCCTTCCCTCCTTCCTTCCTTTCCTTCCTGAAACTAGCTATACATTCTGAATAAATGGGGGTGTTTTAGTGGCTGACAGGTAGGTCTTTAGGAGGTGTCTTTTGTTCCTATGGAAATTGATTTTGATGAGTTTCTGGTTTCCTGAGTCACCATAGCTCTCTTCTATAATAATAAAAACATAATATGCTAATTAGGCTGGACGTCCTTCCTGATGACCTTCCGGACAAAAGCTAGGGCTGCAAGAGAAACCTGAGTCAAGGGTGCCAGAGGGAAGCCGGTGCCAGCAGCCGGGGGAAGGAAGGCCTATCCTTGCACAAATTTCGTGCACCAGGCTTCTAGTGTAGTATAATATAATAGAGAAATCAAACAAGAATTAAAGTGAAGTTACTTGCTAATGCTTTATTTATTTTTGATTTTCAAAAAATACTAAACCCTGTAGGCAGATTTCTGAACAGTGGAAAAAGAGGTGTATGCAATTATTTTCTTATCCCTGAAATCACATGAGCAGCACTTCCCTGCCTCATTTATAATAAATCTTTAGTGAGTTAATCCCATTGCTCCAGTAATTCCACAGTAAACACTTTACTGAACATGCATCCATTCAGAGAAAAGAATCATGGAACAATCAGGAGACCCCTGACACCCCAATCATGCCTTCTTAAAATGGGGGTACGCTGGTAGGGTTTCTCAGAGTAGGTTTCCAGTGCACATAGAATGTTTTCAGATAGGGCTCCAGAGAGCAGCCATTATCACATATTGGTGATAACACCACAGATTGTTTAAATCCCAGTTGCATTGGAGCCATGAAAAAAAAAAAAAAGCTTTCATCTGTAAAATCTAGTTTCCCTTTGTTATTAAAATAAATGAAGCCATTAAACAAAATAGATGCATTTAATAGTTCAGTCCATCATTTGGCATCATCAAAATGATGCAATTTTGCATTTTTTAAATTCAGTGCTGCCATCTTAGAAGGTTTGATGTGTGGTGCTGATATAAATGTGTTGGAGTTTCTGGAACTTTATGCCCCATTACATATATTTTTCCTTTTTAGTTTGCTGCTTTCTATGTTTATCTGGACCTCCTTAAACAAAAAGTAAAATTCTGGCTAAGAAGGCTTAAAAAAAAAAAAATCTTGCGACCAAATGAATTAATTGCAACTATTGATGCAATTGTGAGTGTGCTGGAATTGAAATAATTTCCAAATACTTTATTTCCAAAGGTTTGTTTTTAATTACAGTGGCATTTGGTTGGCATGCAAGGGTGAGTTCTCACTCTTCATCTATGCGAGCTGGAGCCCAGGCCAAAAGATTCTCTGCTCCCTTCTCTCGAGAGCACACTTTTGTGCCAAATGTGCCACTCATTCCCTGCCAAGGAAGGTGGGCGAATTGCCACTTCTGACTCCCAGCCACCAAAAGACAAAGGCTCTCAACATCCCCTCATCCTGTGAGCCAGAATGGGCCTCACACCTTGAGGGTTCCGGATTATTGATTTTTCCTCCCCGGAGACTTTATAATTTGAAATATTTTCTCAGTGCCTCTGTCGGTCCCCTAGGGTGCTTTAGGCACTTACGGGAGTGTGTGAACCCTTGAAGGCCACTGGAGGGTCATTGAAGTGTCCTTACTCATCCGCCTGCATCGCGACTGTCAGTCTTATCTCCTATATCTGGCTTTTTTAGTGTTTTCTTTTTTACACTCTTTTCATAAGAACATGGTAATTATTTATTTACTTCTGTGTAGCTCAGATAAATTCAAGAGGGCCATAGCTGTGTGTGAAACATCTGATAGGGAAAACACTCTCCTTTCCTTTTAGCGGGACCCGCTCTGTGATTTGTGAATGAGCACATTCTCCAAATAAACTGTGCAAATTGAAAATGTGCACTTTCTTGCCTAGCTGGTGTGGCTGAGTGGTTGAGTCTCTACCCATGGACTGAGAGGTTGCAGGTTCGATTCCCAGTTAGGGCACATGCCCGGGTTGCAGGCTTAATTCCCAGTAGGGGGTTTGCAGGAGGCAGCCAATCCATGTTTCTCTCTCATTGATGTTTCTATCTCTCTATCCCTCTCTCTAAAATCGATAAAACATATATATATATATATATATATATATATATATATATATATATATTTTTTTTTTTTTTTAAAGAAAATGTGAGGGATCTTTAAAAAATGTATTTCAAGATGGTAACAACAGCATGTTAAACCAGGCCTGGGGCCTTTTTTGGGCGGGCCCTGTGTGCCCCATGTAACTGCCTTTGAAACTGGCCCCGCCTTTAGGTATTCTGAAGGTGTGTCCAAATAAAGAGAAAAACATTAAACCTTAGGGGAAAAGTCTAACTTAGCACTAGAAAAAGATACAAGAAATACCTAGTCTGACATGATTCTTCCCTACAAATTTATATGACTCTTTGCTAAGCACTGGATAAATGCCAGGTACTATGCTAAGCAAATGGATGATGTGGTCTCATTTGACTACCATTGGAGTTGACACCCTCATTTTCCTGATGAGGAAGCTGAAAGTCAAGAGGCCTGAGATGCTTCCATGAAGTCACACAGTTCGTGTGGGTCCCTGTGCTTAAGGAACTGAGTAAATCGGTGCACCTAACTCACCTTTTAAAAGCAGTAAATCTTAAACTGTTTTCCTCTGAGTTGTTGTTTGTCAATGTGTAGCCACAGCCCTGAAGCAAAAATGAACTTATGACCACACTCCTGGCCGACTCAGGTGGTGTCTTTCCCCTCCAGCGGTTCTCAGCCTGTGGGTCACGAACAATGAAAATACATTCTGCATCTCAGATATTTACATGACAATTCATAACAGTAGCAAAATTACAGGTATGAAGTAGCAACGAAAATAATTTTATGGCTGGGGGTCACCACAACATGAGGAACTGTATTAAAGGGCCACGGCATTAGGAAGGTTGAGAACCACTGCATAGACCATAGTTCTCCTAGGAAGTGTCTTAGGGAGGGGAAATCGGGCCCCTTGTATATGCAATTCGCAACCTTATGTCACACATGACATGGCACAGAAAGACACATGACATAAAACAAAAACTAAATCGGTTTCAAAGAGGAACGAACTATCCAGTCATGGGTAAGGATGTTTCTTTTCCAAAAGCCCGATTAGAAGGGGCAAATGCATTATGTAAGACTTTAGCATTGCCAATGAAATCACTCAAATTTCCTTAGAAATGGATGACCACGGATTGGAAAGGTGCTCTGCTTTGGCTCTAGCTGGAGTTCTTTGCTTTGCCCTGGGTGTAGAGCAATGCGCATTTACACATCGAAACGGAGGCCGGGTCCCCCAACTCACAGTAGGCTTCTGACAGATGTGCCTGCAGCTTTCATTTGATCATTAACAAGATAGACTTTGAGCTCCAGTAGCATGGGAAGGGTAGGAGCTCAAGATGCAGGAGGCCTGGACTCCAGGCCTAAGAGCCACAGCTCGGTGGCCACAGAGCCTGCCACGTGTCCACTCTTGAGTTTTGTGTGTTCTCCTCTAGGATGGAGACAAAATTACCTGCCCGCCCAACCTCACCAAGTCATTGTAAGGCTCCCATTTGGTAAAATGTGATAGAAGTTCTTTGAAAATGTAAAATACAAATAGTAGGGAAATAAGGGATCATCCAAATTAAAAAACAAACAAACAAACAAAAAACACACACACTGGCCTTCCAGTTCACTTCGATTGAGTCCCTTTATTTCTGCCAGTTTTATCTTGAAATCTTGCTGGTGGCAGGTGTTGCTCTTCCTCCCACTTGTCAAGGTGTTGCATGAACATCTGTGAGATCAGGGGGAACCCCACAGAACTAAGGCCACAGTGGTGCTAGCATGTCCCTGTCCACTTACATTGGACAACTGAGAGAGCGTAATTCGGGAAACAAACCCTGGGCATGTTCCAAATTTGACTAAGACTGTTCCCTCTTCCATAATCCACTCTGGAGACAGACAGCGAATTCACATCAATAAATACTTTGGGGACTTAAAAATGGTTTGCTTAAGAAGGTTCATAAAGATAAAGGTAATCTTATTACTAAAACCATTTAAAGTTTTTAGGTTCTTTTTTTTTTTTTTCCTCAAGGGGAAATTCTCTCCAGTTTGATTGCAAGATAAAGGTTTTGTTGTTAACCAAGGTAAAATATAGAGCTGAATAATCTCTTAAAAATTGAAGTGTATGTTACAGAGAATAGAGATAATTAAATAGCTTAGACTACAATGGGGAGAGGGAAAAGAGTTTTCATGAAAATTAGCTTAGTAAAGGTAAATTGCATTTGAATCTTAACTTCAAATCTGGGTGCTCTGCTATTTGGCATATGTTGAATTGATAATGCCTGTGTGTTAAAGAATTCTGATTGTTTCTTTTGCCTCTCTCACAGCTTATAAAAATGCAAGCAGACCCACCTAATGAATATTAATAGGAATGATGTCTAGATAACTCATAAACCCCCTGGATCTGTGGACTTTGGATGGAGTAGTCAGAGAGGATTTCTGTGGCTTTATTTAATGCCAAATTTACATACTTTTAAAGAATAAACATCATCTTAATATTTTAATGTCAATATTCCAAAATGGAGAGTTTAGGGAAGTAAAAAAGCTTAATTTCCCTTCCCTGAACATTATATTCACCAAGGTCTGCATTTGAAGAGACAGGAAACTGTTAGCTAAAAAAGAAATTAACTTAATCCCCCTTCATTAAGTTCCAGTCTTTTTTTTGTTACTTAGAGACAAGTAATAATTACACCCGCAGCAATGCAAAGCGTGTTTTACACTTTTGTTATACAAAAGAACTGCAGTTGTTAAGGTGACAGCAAAAGAAAACGAGAACATCGATAAATACTGATATATTTTGTTCCGAAATCTTCTCTGATTCTTGAAAGTACATTTCACTCAGGTGTCTGAGTGGCATTTTAATTCATTAACAGCAAAAAAAAAATCGACACACATGATTTTAGAAAATGTCAATCAGCTAGCTACACAATATTTTCCCAGCTAAGGTTATAAACACAGCAGCCAAGTGGGTGGAAGAGATCTCGAACGAATCTACATCCCAGTCTTTTTTAGAATACATAAAAGGTGGCCTATTGTTTCCAAGTTGTTTTTTGCATGGAACTGTTAGCAAGTACATAGTAAATCTCAGACGTGTATATTATTGAAAGCACATGCATTCTCTCTCTCTCTCTTTCTGGCATTGTGAAACGACTTCTTTAAGTTTTAGTTTTACAAAGGGGGGAAATCATTAAAATGTAGTTTGTACCATTACCGTCCATTATTTGTCATCTTTATGGCCGTTCTATAGTTTCCATTGCACCTTTAATGGTAAGCTTGGTCAGGGGAGGTGAGCGGGCTGTGCACACACTTGGCTGCGGGCGCTGCTGACACTGTCTGCTCGCTGGGCTTCCATCCACGTCCCTGTAGATTGTAATGTCCCCACAGACTGCTGGCAGCCTGCTTCCAGCTGTGGCAGGCATGATGCAGTGAATTGCTTTTGAATGTTCTTTACTCAAATAGGCAGTAATTACAAGCTTAAAGAGGTTTAGTGGTCCAGTAAACTACATAATCACCCCTGAATTAGCCCGGGCTCATCAGTTGCAGTCCAGCAAGCTCGAGTCTGCTGTTTGTATGCAGCCTTGATCACATAGCAACCTGATCAGCAGGTGTGGAACAGCCAGAGTCCCCCATAAACACAACTGTCTACTGGGGACAATGATCTCTAATGAGATGAGGCTACACCATCACTGTAATTTAAGTGGGAAAATTAGCACTAGAGAATGAGTACCAGTTCCAGGGGTCTTTAGTCATATCGGGAGCAGCAGGAATTCATTCTCTCTCTCTCTCTCTCTCTCTCTCTCTCTCTCTCTCTCTCTCTCTCTCTTTCTCTCTCTCTCTCTCTCCCCCTCCCTCCCTCCCTCTCTCCCTGTTTGTAGGTTTCTGTCTCAAAAGAAAATCTTCTCACTGAGTGTACTGTTTTTGCTTCTAGCTTACAGATACTTGATTCTTTATACAGGGATTTTTTTTCCTGAATATTTAATGCTGGACAGGGCATGTGTACTAGTAAAGGCAGTAATGATGACTGTCAACAGACTCATTCCAGAATGGTATTGTTGTATTTCATCTTCCTTGTTTTTTCTCTTAACGGCCTCGAAACCTTTTCACTTTGATTTTTAAAGTGGAAAAGTGTTCTCCGGGCTGGGGCTAGCCTCCTTTTAGCTGGCATGCTCTCTGAAATAGTAGACATGAGCTGTAGGCACTTTGGAAAAGATCCTTATTTTATTGGAGTTCATTGTATAAATCAGTCATGAACTTTCTTTTCAGAAAAGTGGTCCAGTATGGTGTGCTGCTGTTTTGTTTTATTTGTTAAAGTGAAGTTCTTTGGGGAAGAGCTTGTATGTCAGTCCAAACAGTCTCCTTTATCCTTTCTTCAGTCTTGTGCTGGGTCCCGTAAGATGGAGAACCTGAATTTTATTACCTTGCAGCTGGAAAGTGAAGGGAGCTTTTGCAACAAATAAACCCAATAACAACATAGAGTTGATTATGGAGAAACTTTGGGGGGAATTATACCTGCTGAGGAAGACAAATAATGACAGTAATTAAGAGCATCAGGGGCTACGGAACTTCTTAGAGTCAACTCCCAGCTCCCTCCTACTTGCAAGTAACGTAGACTCTGTGCCTCAGTTTCCTCATCTGTAACTGAAAGGTAAATACTCTCACCTCAAAGCACTGCTGTAAGGATTAAATGAGCGAATAAATACTGAGAGCACTGCCTGGCACAGGGTAGGCATGCTACACATGGCAGTTCAATAAAGTAAATGCAGCCCCAACTGTTTGGGGACTTGTAGAAGTGAGTGAGAACGTTGAGCAGTTGTTGAAGCGGTGCTGCTAGCTTTCTGATGTACATCGAAAGTCATCTACTTACAAATGCTAGCTGAGGCGTTTGGGGTGTCTCTAGCTTCAATAGCACGCGTTCATTCAGACAACAAGTGTTTATTGGGCACAGGACTGGGCCAGTTGCATCTGTGAATAGCATTTGTGCACTTTTATTAGTATTTCACTAAAATGAAATGGTTCCAGTTGTAATTTAACTCATCTTTGACTAAGAGCCACATAGAAATGAAAGTAATTGGCAAGAAAACCCCACAACAATTTATTTTAAAGCAGACATTTTAAGGCAAATTGTAGTGTAGTTGGATGGAATAGCAGGTATTTGATTCTGTGAACCTTCAAGGGAGTTCTTGTATATAAGCTCCATCATTGCTGCGTTTTTAAGCAATGCGATAAACAGTAATAAAGTGATGGGTGTATTAGTTCTCACTGAGTTTTGTATCTTGTGGCAAAATCTACTACTGCTTCCATTAACAGAGCTGAGTTGTAGAAATAAAAGACGTGCACACACATTGAGGTAATAGCTTCTTCATAAAGTGAGTAGTAACTATCAGAGATATTCATAATTAACTCATCAAGAATGAATGGGATTGCCCATCATTTAGAAGACAAAATAGTTTGCAAGTAAGTTTTTCCAGCTGGTATCTTACCACCAAGTATCAAATCCCAGCTCCACGACTTACCAGCTGTATGAACTTCAGAAAGTTATTTGTCCTTTCTGTGCCCCAGTTTCCTTATCTGTAAAATGGGCATAATAGTTGTGTCTGCCTCCTAAAGTTTCTGTGAAGATTAAATGAGTTAACACATGTGAAGTATTTGGGAAAATGCCTGGTAGCTCTCCCTTATTTCTTAATACATGTCACCATTATGACTTCTACCACTCCTGCTAATATTACTAAGCTGTAATTAATAAAATCCCATTGGATGGATGCTGGCGGGAGAATTTGAGGTGAGATTCTGGTAAACCACCTTCCACCCCTCAGCTCCATCCCTGCCCTTTGATGTTTGCCCCCCAAGGTGATGAGTGGGATACGCAACTTTCTCCTGGATCCAGGCTGTTAGAATTGCAGAGAAACACCCAGTCCCTGCTCTCTACAATTCATAACTTTGTTTATTCATGCTCCATTGTCCTATATTTTGGTTTTAAAATGTTTAACTTATAAAAGGGAATGGAAAAATGGGAAAGAAACATCAGTGAGAGGGTAGCCACGTGAAGAGACGCAGGGGAGGGCAGACCTGGCCCCATACCTAAGGAGCTGTGAGCCCCTGGGCATGTTTTCTCACCGAGCCAAGCCTCAGCTTCCTCATCTGTGAAATGGAACCAAGCCTAGTCACCAAGAGCACATCAGATAATGTATGTAATGCGTTTGAGTTCAACTGAGCTATTTTTTCAAATGATTCAAAGAAGCTTGAGTTTTCTCCTCCAGTCCCACCGCCAATGCCCGACTCCTCCCATCTGTTTTTCTTATTGGTCTTTTTGTGTTTCCTTTTATAGCCATGGTCTTCCACTAAGAGAATTAATATTCAAAGAGTTCATTAATAATCATAACTGTTCAAAATGATTTTAGCACTCTTCATGAATTTTAATACCTTTAGGAGGAGGATATAAGTAATTGCTAATTTAGAGTCAAAATTTTATGTCTTTAATGCATATACTTAAAAATATTCCTGTAACATATATATGGCTAATAAAGAATAGATCGAAAACATTGTTATTATTTTAGAATTGCAAGAAACTTTGAAAGAAGTTCCCAATACAAAGGACCATGAAATCCGTTAATATAAGCATTTGTCTTTTTTTAATTTAGTGTTTTTATTTTGTATATAATTGATATTTACAAGAAATTAAAGGATCAAATAGGTAAGACAGGCAAGGCACTGTAGTATTTGCCTCTTGAATTGTCTGTGAAACAATGTTTTCACTGCCGTGCATTATATAGTCTCATTCGTGCAAAAGTAAAGATCGCTAGGAAATATTACCCATTGTCCCATGTTTCCTTCCACACTGATGTCACTTTCACTCAATAAGACCAAGTTTAGAGATTCTCCCTTGACTTCCCTACCTGCCCACCTCCACAAGCAACTTCTTAAACCACTGCTGGATACGCAGGAAATCAGAGAGATTGTCTGGAAAGTGGTTTGACTGGGCTTCAGAAAAAGCAAGTGCTGAGTGCTCAATGGGGCGCATTTGAGTCTGAGCAGCTAGGCAATCTGGGAGCGCTGGTGGAGGTTGAAGAAAGCAGGTGGGAATCCTGTGACTTCCTTCATGGTGCTCCAGACACGTTTGGCTTCTTAGCCAGTGCCACCCCACAGTTCTTTGGCTGCCAGCGTGTGAGGATGCAGGACTCCACTGCTATGCATTCAGGCTGTGTTCTCCGACTGCACAGCGCACTGCTTTTGTAATGCAAATGGGAGGCACAAAGTGTCTCTTTGATAATGTGCAGTCAGAAGACAAAAAAGCATTCACCGAAACAGTAAAACTAATTCATAAAGCTGGAAGACAATAGGGAAGCATTATGGATTTTTTTAAAAGGAAAAAGTATCCTAGATCAATGTGATTGCCACAGTGTAAGCTATTCATAGTCAATGTGTAGAGGGGAACATGGCCGAAAGTTTGTTTAAAGTGGGAGAAGTTTTTGTAGGCAAAAAAAAAAAAAAAATTATGTTAAAACAAATATAAATATATTTGGTTAGCAAGTTTCTGTTTATGGTCTTCGAGGTCACATACATAGCTAGCTGGTTGTTTTCATTTAGATCCGCAATATTCCCCAGTGACAAAAACTCAGGAGAAGTTTTAAAAGAATACAGAGAGCTAATGGTTAAAAGCCATATGGTGGATTTTTTTTTTTCTTTTTGTGTCTTAAAGGGAGTATCTCTCCATCACATACCGGAGTTTAGCTCAAGGTCAACTTATATTAATGCATTAAACTTAGCTGTGGAGGAGGCAAAAGGCTGGAGGAAAAAGGATAAAAGAAGTTCCGAAATTGTTCCTCCAACATATTCAGCCAAGCCACAGAAAACTGCCTTGATAAGGCTTATATTGGACAGTTGCCATAATTCCTCCTGTTAGATCAGCTCCCCGGGTACCTATTCCTATACCTTTTAAAGTATAGCATGTAACATTTTGCTTGAAAATTGCTTCCACCTCTATTGCTTTGTTATGGCTGTTTTGCAGTATCGGTCTAGAGGCAGTTCCGTGTCACAAGAAATTACTAATCTGAGGCTTGAGAAGGGGCAGCATAGCCTTCCATTATCTCACCAGCGAGCTCTGTACAGGATTATTTTCAAATTTTCTACTGCCATTACACTGCGCGGTTAGGGTGGGCAAGGCAGCGAGGGAGGGAACCTTATTGAAACTTGGTTACCAGGGTAGATAAGATAAAGTTCATCACTGTCTTGGCATCCACATTTGCAATCAGGGGTGGAACCTTTGATGAAAGGGGTACATTTGGTCAAGGATACTGTTAAGATATAAGGCTGGACATTTTTCATCTGTGTGTACTGAAGAGTTTCCCTTTTCCCACTGACGCTCATCCCAAAGAGTCTGCTTGATTGTTCAACTAAATCCGTTTTCTTCCAGCGTAGTATAAACTTGTAAATACCAGACAACTAACATCAGACTCGCCCCTCCCCGATCCCAACCGCAAGAAATAAAACTGGAATTGTGCAGAGAGAACTTTTCTTTAGAAAGTTGTAATTTTCTTTGTCACTTTCTATTCTTTGGGGCTGATACAATGACAGTTCCGACTTAACTTTGACAGGAAGGCATATGTAGATTTTTTTTCTTTCAGACATTCTTGATTCCCACTACACAGGACATACATTCCAGAAATCATTTTACTCTTTGATGGGGTTTCTAAGCCATCACTGCTGTCCTGGATCATTATTAGACGTCGCCATGCAGACCCAGAAACACATGAAGAGTGACAGACAATTACTGTTTCGGCAAGAGACGGACACTGGGCAGGAGAAGTCAGGGTGTTGATTACTGAAATCGAGATGACCATCCTGTGAGTTGTCTCCTTTAGCTGGGGTTCCAGTACCCACAAGCCACTTCTCTTCCCTTGGAGTCCAGCAGCTCTCCCCTCCTCGGCGGAGCCAGCCTAATACTTGTGTGCAGGCTTAATGCCGGGAAGGAGGGTCGGCTCTACCCATACATAATCACCGTTTTATGGCTTTCACTCATTCCTGAGGTGTTAATGCAGATCAAATGGGAAACACTCGAGAAAGAACCCTTGCAGCTACCGCACGGCCTAGCTCTCCCGGCTCAATCGTTAATTCTTATTGTAAGATCTAACGGTAATTTCGTTTGCTCTCTTAATGCCTTGCAGTTCTCCCAGTGGCCCTCGCATATCCTTTCTCAAATTCCCATCTTGATCAATTGTTTGCAAATAATTAAGCTTTTAAGAGATAATGGCATGAGGCTAATGTACACAACAAAGGTGAGGCCTCCTGTCCCTCTCTATCGGAATGGTCAAATTTGCTCTGATATCCCCAAGGGATTAGGTTGATTGCTGTATCTGGCAAGTGCCATCCGTCTTTCCTTCACAAGAACCTCCTGATCTCTCTTAAATTAGTGTCCTTGCCATTCAGGTGCAATAATAGCAGAGGTGTTCAGGGGAATGGCAAGGGGTGACCTAGCCCCTTAGTGACAATGGTTTGGAATGAAATTCCCATTTTCTTCCTAAAATGGCACTTGTCTTTATCTCTTTTGTAAAATGATGTCTACCTTTGCCCATCTGATGGCCTCCCTGGCCCTGGGCGGAATGCACCGGGGCTTTGAATGTTTGTAGAGCAGCCTTGCCTGTGGCATGTTGGGTTTTTTGCCTTTTTTTTTTTTTTTTTTTACGTCTACAAAGAAATAGCTCTTACTGTCCACAGAAAGCTTAGCTGGTAAAGATGCATAAGGTTTAAGATATTTAAACATACTGGATTTCAGTTAAAAAGCCAACTTCTTTGTGAATTTTTGTCTGGCTGTAGATTAGGTACCTGAAGTCATGGCTTTCATGTAATACTAGTAATTATAGATTTTTTTCCCAGGGAATTGGCCTTTGTGGAACCCCCAAGGCCAAGGACTAGGAGGAAGAAAAAACACTATGCAGTTGACCTGCCCCAGACAAGGGTGTAGGAATTTTGTCGATACCCTTTTTCCCCGTTAACAATGACCAGATTCCTGTGACATTTAATCTTGTCCAGGCTTATTCATTTTTATTAAAAAATATATATCCTGAACAACTGAAAATGGTTTAATGGAGACAGAGTGCTGGGTCTCCATAGCTTGAGGCTGCCTAGCAATTATGCTGCATGAAATTAGACACAGTTTGTTCCAATTACTTAAAATCAGATCACATGAAAAGTGACAGAGGGGAAAAAAGGGTAGAACTTTCTCATTTTATGATATTTAAATTATGAAATCAGAAACTGCAGGATGTGAAAAACAATCTAAATCTGCACTGAAACTTTGAGGGCCATCTGATTGCTCTTTGAAGCTGTAATGATTCAGGTAATTTTAATGATCCAAAGAGAATTTTTCTGACACCACTTGCATAAATAAAATGTGAATTCCATTTGCTTTGTAAGACTAGATCTAAAACTTGCTCAGAAACAGGCATGCAGAAATATTCTTGAAAACACAGCACAAATAAATGACTGTGACAATTCTCAATTTTCAAAGTAACTAAAGGTAAGTGGCATAAATATTAATTTTTATCCAGTTCTGGTCATACTATTAAGATAGAACTAACAATACAGAACAGCGGTACTGCCATCCAGCTATAGTAAAGAGAGACTATTGACATGTTTGTTAATTCTACTGAAAATCACTAAAAGGGATTTTCATAGGAGCCATAAAACTATACGAAAATTACAGAAAATGTTCCAGATTGGAAACCACTTGTGTACATCGGTCTACCACTTTATATGGCAAATACAGTATATTCTCACTTAATGTCATCAGTAGGTTCTTAACCTTTCATCAAAATAAAGCATACCGAAACCAATTTTACTATCGGCTGATTATGTAAACAAGAGCCAAGTTCCCACAGCATCTCATCAACGTTGTAACAAGATGACATTGAGAGAAATGACTTCATCCAGGGACCTGCTTAGTGCCAATAGCTGGATGCTTAGATTTCCATATTTCAAAATCAGGCTTATATTCTGTAAGAATTGCTAGCCTGGGTAACCTTTAACTTTGAAGCTCTTAGATGACAAAATTGAGAATTAGAAAAGTTGTTCCTTGTTCAAAGTCTCAGTGAGTGGCAGCATAACATACAATCTGATAGGGTCATGTGCGCCTAAGTACAATTCTTCCACTAGTGTTGACATGGAACTACTATATACCCACTTTAATTCTATTCATCGGATAAGAGATTCATTTGCTTGCATTGTGTGGCAAGCCTTTATGCTGTGGGAGGTATGTTTTAAACCTTGGTGTCGAGGATTGCTCTTAGCCCAGAAGATTGCTCTTAGCCCAGTATCCAATCATGAGCTTTTTGCCAGGATGATTGGCACTATGTTGAGTAGCAAGATTGTCACATGATCTTAGCCTATTATGAGGCTTATATACTTTTACTTGAAAAGAGTGGGTTGACTCACTTTTAGGAGTGAAGTAAGGTAAGGGGTGTTATGGATCTCAAATTGCATTGTTTATTCCTCTTGTGGGCTTTGAAAAATTTTAATTGTACCTTTTGAGGTTGCATCTGAGTGACTATCCCTTTATTTCACAACTATTTACTGATTTTCTGTTCTGCTAGTCTGGGATTTGAGAATGGTGAACAACCAAGGCACAGGCTTTGGAGTTGCTAAATGAGTGGGTAGAGACACACCGAGGAAACAGGTAGTCAGAACAAGTGTTTGAGGAGGCAGTGCTTGCTGTTCAGTAAGAAGGAAAAGACTGGTGTGAGAGCCATAATGTGGGCAGGTGGAGAGTGGAGTGGGTAAGGCTTGGCATTTGAGTTGAGACACAAAGGTGACATTGGAGCAGGGACCTGAGTGGTAGGGACAAGCTTGAGTGTTGAAAGGATAGAAAGGAGGGTTGAGGTGGGGCTGAGGAAAAGGCCACCGAGGCCGAGAGATGGGCAGGGCTGGGGAGTGGCGGGCCTAGCAAGTCCTGGTAAGCAGTCTGAAGGCTTGGGGGCGGGGGCCAGGAGTAGAGATCACGTCCCTCTTTCATGTTGCAGCTTAGACCCTGGGAGGGAAACAGGAAATATCGCTGAGTGGTGTGGCTGCTGGTCATCTCTCCCCCTGGTCAGTTTCCTCACCTGTAAAACAGGAGGGACAATCGATTCCATTTATGTCCCCCAAAGGGATATAATGGGGATTAATTACCATCTTGTCTCTAATATACTTGGAGCTCTTTAGAGAAAGGAACTATATTCCATGAAAGCAAAGCCTTATTCTAATTGTGTATTTATTGATTAAGTGACAATCAAAGACAATGCTTATGGGAAAAATTGCTACATCTCTGCCCTCCGCCAACGAATCCCAGGTGTATAGATAGAGAACATATTCAAAGGTGCATATAAGAGCTTTAAAGTGGTCATTAACGAGCCTTCTTAGCATCTAATCAGACATTATTAATGAGATTAAAAGCTATGTTAATTAACATTCAATAGACCAGAATTCAGTTTCCTGTGGCACAGGCAGTTAAATTGAGAGTTAGGGGTGCCCTTTCCCACCCATAAGAGAATAGGCTGTTGACTATCAGAACGGTTTTTATCTCGGGAGAGTTTACTAGAATGCAGTGTTTCAAACTAGGCAATGTCTCCATAGATGCACACCGTGTCCTCAGCTCCTGCCCCAGGCTGTAGGAATGTATATTTCCGATTCAGATATAGTTGATTATTGAGCAAAACGTATTTGTGCCCAAACTCATTTCAGTAGAATTCCAAACATTCTTACAAGAAGGTACGGATTTCGCTTTATTATCTAATCCTGTAATGCTTTTTTATCCTGTTTTATGAGGAGCATAGCTGGGCTTGTTCATAGCATGCAAACTATGCTGGTCTTTGACCTTATATTGGCCTATGTTCAGAATCCCAGCATGTGTTGACATTCAGATAGGGAAACAAACTTTGGTTGAAGTGAGTTTGTTTGTGCTTCTCAGAATAGCTCAGAGGAACCGTGGATTAAAAATGCACCCACTTTAATTTTGATATTTGCATCCAGCAATATGGTATTTGGAGAGAGAGTGTCATGCTATCAAAGTGCTTAGTTGCTGGAGGCCTTAGCTGAGCAGGTTGGTCCAAAAGGTTCTGCTTTGGGAGTCCATGGTTCTAATAAAAATATTCCATCAAGGCGTGTACACTTGTGTATGGTCCAAAGGGCTTGTCTTGATTTTTATCCTATAAAATACAGTGAAGACCGTACTGAACTTTCCATGTTTGCAGCAAATAAACCTGTTAAAGGATAAACTCAGTATCAAGGTTCTGCAAGTATCCTACGGAGCTATTTATACACTTCACTAATCTTTGTAATTGGCTGTCTTTTACTGCCATTAATTAGATGATGTAGTATTCCATTAATAAGAGTGACACACCTCAGCATTTTTACCTTTAATTAGACTTCGCTAAACACTTAGGTTATTGACAAATAGCCTAAATATTGCTTGACGTACACATCTCCTGTTTAAAGAGCATATCTGTGTATTATTGAATCCCTGGCCCCTGCCGTGGCACCCGGCATGGGATGTGCACGACCTTCTCTGCCCACAGCACACGCGCACACACCTATCTGTTCTGTTCTCTTCCAGCACCCTTACCCTTCTGAAGAACAGAAAAAGCAGTTGGCACAAGACACGGGACTCACCATCCTTCAAGTGAACAATTGGTAAGTCATTTGGTTTTGTGTTTGCACACAATCTGCTTCCCCCTCTGGCGACCTGCAGCTCAGGTTCTGCATGAAGAAGACACACCCAGGTCAGCTGTTTTCCCTGGTGGCTTGTCCCATCCAAAAGTGAAAACAAGCTGCGGAGTGAAGGGTGAGAGTCTCTGCTAACATGGAAAAGAAAGCAATGCATAGCTTCCCCCTCCTCTATTAACCGTCACTTGCTAGGCACCATCTAAGTCAGTGTTGAATTCACCCTCATGATGGCTCTGTGAGCGTATCCCTCCCTATGGCTCCCTTCGCCCCCCTTTTCAGGAAAATCGATTGAAAGAGTAAAACCATCCTATTTTCTATGAAACAAGAAAATCCACCATCACATATCGATCAGGTTTTCAATTCATTGAATAACTAAATTTAGTTAGATTTTGTTAGGGCTGTGCATGCAAGGGACACCCCCCCCCCTTTTTTTCCCTCTTATCTCCTGTCTTTGGAAAAGGAGAAATTACTTGTTTCTACTTTGAAGCTGCTCAAAACCTGATGCGCCTTGGAATTGTTTCTAAATAAATGTGTAAATTCCCGATGTGGGGAGAAGCTGAGATTATGTCCCAAGAATCAGCCAACAATATTCTGGTTTAGTGTGTGGTGTATGCAGGGAGGCTTTGAAAGAGTAGGATTTATTACCC
The DNA here is from genome assembly GCF_964212035.1 of Myotis nattereri. Taxonomy (NCBI): domain Eukaryota; kingdom Metazoa; phylum Chordata; class Mammalia; order Chiroptera; family Vespertilionidae; genus Myotis; species Myotis nattereri. The sequence continues at coordinate 45,185,986 of NC_138085.1, read as the reverse complement.
TTTGTGAGTGTGCTGAAAGCCAGGCTCCCATCGTCACCCAGAGCTAGTGTCATATTTGAAGGGTATTGAAACCCAATATCCTCTGAAACGAAGTGTATCTAATTAATTGTCCTAATATTTTTAGATTAGTGTTTATGATGGGGGAAACCTTATCCTCTTTGAAGTAAAATCCAGAAAAGGCCCAAAGCCTGGCTGGGGAAAGCAGAGAACTGAGAGTGCTAGTTTGCAGACAGAAGTGTTTCTTTCTGTTCAATAAGTGTCAAAGATTAATATTACTGAATCTCTGATTACATGGCCTAATCCATTTTGGTGAATAAATTCGTTCTTGATGTCCATTGCACCTCTATTAACAGACCCTTCTCTCTGTTAGAGAGCCTGGGAGCCTTTGGGAGAGATTTCAGATATATTAAACTCCATTACAGAGAATGTGATTTCTGTCAATATAATTCCATGTATTCTTCAATTTAGTATTTTAGAGATAACAAGCTCCTTACAATATATTTGCCTTTGGAGGATTAATTTACAAAGTGCACTATCTTCAAGACACAGACAGACTCACATAAGCTGTGCTTGTCAGGGTTATCAATTTCTCTGACCTCACTGCAGCTTGGGAGATCAATTTTTTTGCAGCCCTTTTAGCCAAGTGGTTAGGGAACCAACAGAAGACACACTGTACCGAGATGTGTTACTAGGAGTTGTGTTGCTGCTGAGGTTTTTTGGTTGGTTTATTTTTACCTGCTCTGGTGTATAAATTTTGAAGACTGTTGATGGTATGTCTTTAACTGTAGTCTTTCAACTTGTTTTGGAATTTAGTATAAGGTAGACCATCAATTTTGCATGCACACCTAAATTCATATATAGTTTCCAGGTTAAGCTGATGAGGAAGCAATTTTAATACAATGGAGGCTGCATAAATATCATATTTCCCTGGGAAACGTTCCCATTCGAGGGCCAAGGAGTGGCAGGGCGAGCTCTAATTAGAGAAGGCAAAGCTCTCTGCCATTCAGGGATCTATCACACATGCCATCTCTCTTCCTTCTCAGTGTTGCTAGCAAACTTCATCCATAAACACACATTGTTACCAGAGACTAAATTCCAAGACAAGTTGCTTTCTACAGGTGGACAGACTTATGCTATTCCTGTAGATGCAGGGGCAGGCAGGCATCCCCGCGACACCAAGCCGCATGCAGTTGTTATTTCCTTCGATTCTAGGCACAGCGATCACAATCTGACTGCTTCAGTTTTGCAATTAGAAAGGGGGGAGAGGATCTTAAAAATGTGACGCTACATAACATATGATAATTTTTCAAAGTATATGTAGACTTTACCCTAAACTCCATCCTGCTACTCAATTCTGCACAGGTACATAACTTAACAATCACTTTGACTTAGTTCCTCGGGACATGAGCACGGTTCTGATCCCAAGTGGCCCGGTGTCATGTGCACTTCTACCTGGAGTTAGCAGTGACTTTTGCTTGCACTTCATTGCTTCGGATTTGGCAACCGTTCCAACTCTTCTAACAACTTGGTTTGTGGTAGAGAATTCCCCTCAGCTAACTCAACGTTATAAGAGATATTGCTTCTCTTATGTTGGGTGAATAATGACATTCCCATGTTTGATTTCAGTTTTTAAAGGTTTATTAATTCCACCCACACTTTCTGTTGAGGAGCTGATAATAGATTTCTTTTTATTTAGGGTTTGGGTAGGAAATAGGATGCAAAAAAACCTGGGATAACCCAGATGGTACTCACACTAGGATTACTTGAAGACTGAACAGGAGCATAACCACTGAAGTAAAATGGTTTTCATTTACTCTATCATAACACAAATCACACAGAGCTTTTCTGAGAGCTTGTAAACATTTTTCCTGTATTGAGCATCAAGCTCAAGTTATTTCCTCCGGGAAATAACAATTTTTGAAAAGAATCTTCATTCCCTTTCACTTCATTTAGCCACAACATTTAAAAATTTGTCTTCCTTCCTGGATTTCTTAAAACTTGTTAACACACATGTACATTTTGTACAAACTATGAGTCACCGTTGAAGAGATTTAATAAAATGCTGAAGGGCAGGTTGGGTGCAGATCAGTCATAATTATTGGCAGCAACATGATGTATGAAAACACACAGTCTGAAAGTGAAAAATATAAACGCATGTCTGGTTGTTAGCTTGTCATAGAAACCCTGGCCAACGCAGCCATAAGTTAGGTTTTAACTGAAAAATGAGATGAAAAAAAGTTGGGTGCGTTGTAATGGTTCTTTCATCTCATTGCTGACCTGATTCTATGTTTATTTAACTGACATAGGTGATATATACTATCGGCCTTGGCTAACTAAGGTCAAAGCATATGGTGTTTGGGGGACGAAGAGAACGGGGATAATTTCAACAGTAATCTAAATGTAAAATGAGACAGATTTGATTAAGAGAAAGTTTGAATTAAAAGGACTAGCTGTTATAATTTTTATATTGGGTTTACCTGCCAGAATGAAAACAGAGAGGAGGAACCTGAAAATGACTGGTATTAGTACTTATAGGAATTGGGACCTAGGATGGAATGTGAAATGAACTAAATTTATTAGGTGAGACATCATGGGACAAGTCTGTGCCAATAATTTTTTTTTTTGAGAATTCAGACAATAATGCAAATAATTTGAGTTAAAATATGTTTTTACCTAAATTACCTAAGTATTTGAGGTAACTGCATGGTTTTTAAATATCAACTTCCATAACTAATTGCCTAAATATTTCGATCTAGCATGCTGTGATACACTTACACTTGAAGCATACTAATTTTTGAAATATAGTATATGCTATAAATTTGTATATTCTTCTTTCTTTGCTGCCTCACTCCCCATTACAGTTTGATCCAAAAATGATAAATAATAGCATCTGGGGTTTTGTCTCTTTGTTTTTTCATTGTTGTTGTGTTGTATCAGCAGTGAAAATGTATTACTCATATGTTGAATGTTGTAATCATTTAAACAGAAACTTCTTAAAATTTGAGATTAGTTGGTTGTTTGAGTCTTTAACTATTTAGGTAGAACTTTAAAGAAAACACATACATATCACCAGATAAGGACCGGGCCAGCTGTGGGTCTGCCTTGGCTGGCCTGTAGTGTGTGGGTTCTTGACTTTGTGCAGGAAAGATTGCATAGTATAAGCCCCGGTGATTTGGAGAGTATGTTTTTTACAGGTGGGGACAGTAAAACAAAGGAAAGACTTAGAAGAAGCAAGAGGAGAGAGCCACACACACACACACACACTCCACACACATACACAGCTAATACTTGGTTCTTTTTTCTTCAGACCAACTTTATTTCTTTATGTTGAGAATGTGAGTGTAGAATGGTCAAATGAAAACTGCCTTATATGTTTCCACAGCAGTGTTGTAGACCTGGGAATTGCACGTGACGAAAACGTGTGCCTGTGGTTGTAGCTTATTTGCTGGATGCCTCAGCAGAGTTCTAGCCGAGGGTGCGCTGAATACATTTTACATTTCTTTGTTTACTACTTCTCATCCCAACATTTTCCCATTAAGGCTAAAGTAGGATGAATATTCCTTTACCCTCTAAGAAGGCAAAACAGATTTTAGGGTGCAAGTCCTATAATGTATCTGAAATACAGTATGTATGTGGAGAGAAAAACCATTGTCCAGCAGTCGGTTGCATACAATCCCAGGGAGCATCCTGTCATCCGAGGTGACACTTTATAGAAGTATCTCAGCGCTACTGGTCACAGGTTGAGTACACGCACCAGAGTTTCCTAGTTGCTTCATTTATTGCCTGCAAAACTGCAAAGTATTCAGGCATCACTTCCCATTCATTCCTAGTCGGAGGGAAACGTATGTTATCCCTAGAGATTTATGCCACTGGCAGGTAAAAATGTAAACGTACTTTTTTAAAAATAGGATCTCCCTTATTATTATAAACAGATTCAACTGGTAAAGGTCAGGTTTCTTTCTGAGTTATGGTAATCATGGAGCAAATACTTTTATAAGTAATCAAAGATCCTATAAATATAGGTACCTGCACAGATGTAAATGTTAAAACATTCACAAATTATCCTTTCAACTTCTGTGATCTAAAAATCAATAGGGGGTCATAGGGTTTCATAGAATTGCTCTGTTTTTTCTCCCAACGTAATTTAATAATACATTTTACAGATGTTGTTTAAACATTAGCCACAGATTGTTTTGTCAATAAAGCTAAACAGAGGCATGACACAAAAGCAGGAGAAACAGATGTAAAAGAAACAGGGCACCGCACCGTGCAAGGGGTACTGGGCCATTCGTTTGTTATTCGGCTACAGAATGACAGTGCAGGGTGTATGGGTGTGGACTGATTTCCCTTGCCTAGGAATTACCTACGGATGCACAACTTCACACACAAAAGGTAATTTTATTAAACAGGTGACTTAACATTTTCCCTTGAGAATTTAAGTGTAACCTGCATTTAAGGTAGATTTCATAATAGATCAATGGAGTAACAGGTGCAGTATCCTTAAAGGAAGGAGCAGAAGGAGATATAAATATGAAAACCCTCCAGAACATTTTGGAACGGGTTGTTGTTCTTCCAGCCACAGTTAAGTGCTAAGCTTTTCACCTTGAGTGTCAATTCTAATAATATTACCTTTACAGGTGCTTACTCCGGGCTTAGATTACAGCAATCAGTAATACTCACTAGATAAAATACTGTCTAGTTGCTCATAAGAAAATATTGAAATCAGTCAAAAAATGTTTAGCTTGCATATTGCCTGAGACAGAGCTGGCGCAGGGCCAGGCAGGCAGGGTGTTGTTGGGAAAGCTGAGCAAATAGCTCGCAGGGAAAAGAGCTGTGAATTTAGAAACCTTCAGGTATTGTCATGTCAGAGAGTCTTAGGAGTTCAACGGAGACACTGCTTTTGTGTGCAGATTTTTTAAATCTACAACAAATAATTCTCTTTGAAAATGACTCTGTTAAGTAGAGTTTGTTGTAAGTTTCATGCCACAAATTCCCTCAGAAGCCCTCCTCTCCCCACCCCATGTTAAATCCCATCCTTCATATTGTGAAAGATGGAAACGCTTGAGGAAGGGGTGGGTGTCGGCCCTCTGTTGGGGGCAAAAGGCCTGCCCTTCTTCCAGGGGATCTTGAGTGTAGGCGAGAAGAGAAATGGGAAGGAGCAGGAAGCAGGGAGCTGGGCCTGAAATCCAAGTCCTGTTTTGTGTAACTGCTGACTCCTTCCACCCGCATTCAAAGCCAGTGAGTTGAGAGTCGGTACCACCTGAGGGCGTTTTTCAGGACCGCTTAGGGCTGGGGTTCAAGGGAGGCCCAGAGTCGAGTGAGTTGGGAGACAGATGTACCATCATGGACCCCGTGCTTCTGAATACCTGTGACCCCTTTCAAGGCAGTGGGACCAGTGACTGGGTGGTTGATATTTATCACGGTGTGTAGATCAGCAGGACTGGCTGCAAGTCCTAATCAAGGCCCATTTGTTGTCTTCAGTGTCTTGGCACAAGCATTTGGTCTGAGAAATGGAAAGAACTCCTTGCATGTCATGAGACCTGGCAGGGCTGGGCCCAACTCCCATGTCCTCGCAGAGAGCATGGGAAGTGAGGGGGCTGAGAGGTATCAGGGTCAAGGGGAAGAGCCCGCATCCACAGGTGGCTAAGAGACAAATTCCCCTGTGAACCCCATGACAACATACAACTTACACAGGGCGAGAAAGGGGAGGGATTTTCTAGGCGAAAGAGCATTTCAAGTCAAAACATGTCATCTGTCCTCCCCACCAATGAGATGCATGTCCTTGATCGCGTCACTCTATCTCCATGGCAACAGCTTCCTCCACCTTCAATGGTCAGGTAGGACTGATTACTGGGACTCAGCCTCGTCCGCCTCTAATGCTCTAGTCTAGACCATGAGACTGTGTGATCATTAATATGAACCAAAGAGGAGCAAGTTTAGTTCCGAAACTGATTCTGATCCCAACTTTACAGTGGGACTGGAAAAAAGAGCGGGTCCTTTGATGAGAGACAAATAGGAAAGCTAATTAAAAGTTGTTATTTTTTTCTTTATCTGAAATAAGCAGATCAAGCCCGGTAAAATAAAAACTAGTTGAAATTAAACATTATCGCAAGACATGAAAACCATGTAGGCTGTCATTTCAGGACTCCTAATAGAGACAAATCAGTTGTTTTTAGCCGTGTGCTGTGAGCCTATGAAGGGCATGACAGATAATAGCCTCGGAATTTCTGAAGTTCCTGCGAAGCAAAATTTGTTTTTTCCTCAGGCGTTCAATCTTCTCTTCCAGTAATTTTGTACATGACAAACTTTTTAGTGGGTGCATTAATAATCTATAAGTAATGGCTTGTCAGGTGTCAGTTAGATAAGATTAAAAGACTGTTTTAAGTATTATCCACGTGCTTGTTTGCATGCGTTTTATAGGTCAGGAGAGATAACTTTCTGAATTGCGGCTGTATGCACACACTGGGGGTTTTTGTGTTTTTCTTTTTTATTTTTTTTATTTCAGTCTCTCTCATTTGGCCCCGCTCCAGGTATACGTGGAAGAACTGTATTACGTTACATAAATCCTGCGTGTAGGAGCAGATTGGAAACTCACACTGTGTGAAGCAAGGGGACAAATGTCTCCGCTGTCTCCTGTAAGCTGATTTTAGTGTCTCCAGCGTTCCCCTTCTTCTTCTGAAAGGAAACTTGGTCAGGGGAAGCAGCCTCCGCCCAGAGGGACCCTGAAGCTGAGGCATTCAGAGGTTCCTAGCAACTCAGGTTTAGGTCTATTCTTGTCAAATCTGCCTTAAGTGTGTTTACATACAGTTTGCCTTTCTGGTATTTTCTGCTTGCACAGACCTGATCTCCACCTATTTTGTGTCAACAGTTGCTGAGGCTGGTGTTGGGTGATTAACCATTGAGCACCGAAGCACCTCGCTGTGCCCACAGAGACCCCCCTCTCCCCTCTCACTTACATCATCATCTTGCTTCGGGCTGCGCCTACATAAAACAAACAGCATTTCTGAGTGGTTAAAAAGTCAGCCCGCGACATGAAAAAATGGGGCAAATGTTGCCTCTTTGTTGAATAAAACAATTTTCTCAGAAATGGAGTGGAGCCAGGGGCGCGGGGGAAGGAAGTGTTTCTGAGGGCCAACGTTGTCTTGGATCGGGGCCGCCTCGCTCCAGCGTGTGAATGCCTAGAGCTTTGTGTAAATGCTCAGTGTTTCATTCTGTTCCTGTTTTAATTTTTAAGGGGAAAGAGAACATTAAAAAAAACAACCAACAACAACACACACACACAACCCTCCACCAACATGGGTGCCTGCAACTTTGGCAAATACAGGGCTCCCCTGTTCGGTGCCCTCATCATTGTTGATATTTTCCTCTTTAATTTATTTCCATTCTTACAGGGCTTTTCAGCCTGACCCATTAGTATGGGAAATAATGAACTCTATTGGGCTCTTGACACCTGAACAATAACAAATAAACGGAAAACCTTAATGGGTTCCCATCCTTGAGAGCTCCCTTTTCCTTTTTACCCTCTTAACTGATGTGACCAAAGGGCCTGCCACCTCGCAAGATTAGATCCATCTCTGAAGAAGGAAAAGATATTTCCTTTCTCAAACACATTAACTCTTTCAGGCCTGCGGGGATTATTGGTCTTGGGTTCTAAATGTGGCTTAGCTCAAAAATGAATTTCGGGTTGTTGGAAAGATCTGGCTGAATATTGATCAAGTCACTGGTTTTCCAGAATAGTATATTGCCTAGGGATAAAAGGGACATGTGCCGTGATTAAAAACATATGTAAGTGTCTACTGTTTTCTTTCTATTCTAGGATGCTGATTTAAATGTACACCAGTATGTTTGAGGGGTGTTGTCTGGTTGAGGAACTTTCTTGGCCTATATCCCTAGAACATCTGCTATGGCTGACTTTATTTGATCCCTAGTTTGGGTCAGAGTTCATATGTACTTGCAAAGGGCAGGGAGTAATGGATGGTGAAAAGCTAATTGAAGGAACTGTACATGTCCAAAGATGTCAGATCTCAGCCCCCATGGCTGGTCACCTAGCAATGCCATATTCCCATCCTCAGGGCCAAGTCGGGGTGGGGGTCAGAACAGACATAATCAGAATCATTCCGAGTGAATGTAGTATAGAAAAGCTTACTGAGAATTAACTTTTGATTTTAGTCCTGTCATTTCTTTGGAAAGTGCAAATAACAAAGGGACATGGGATTTTGACATTTATCAAAAGGGGGCCTGGATTAAAATTTTGGAAACCCTGTGCTACGGAGCCACAGAAGCAAAAGCTGGGTGGGATTGTATGCGTCATGTGACAGTTGAGGCTCAGGGCCTTACAACGTTACTCTGCCAATTAGAGGGGAGGAAAGGCTGATTTTTGCTCCAGTGCCTCTTCCAGTCCACCCTTACATATTTATTTTTAACAGCTTTCATTGAGATATAATTCACATACCATGCAAGTTACCCATTTAAAGTATACAATTCAATGGGTTTTTGTAGGAAGCTATCCCCACAGTCAATTTTAGAACGCTTTCACCACCTCAAAAAGAAACCCGGTACCCTTTATTTATCTTGTTTTAATTTTTTATTGGCATAACATTGGTTAATTGTATTGTATAAATTCCAGGTGTACCACATTATAATTTGATACCTGTATACTCTATTATCTGTACCCTTTAGCTAATATTCCATCCCACACTTCCATCCATCCTACCAGCTCCTGGCAACTATGAATCTACTTTCTGTCCCTATAGATTTGCCTATTCTGGATATTTCACATATATGTTATCATATGATATGTGGTCTTTTATGACTGGCTTTTTTCTCTTAGAATTTTATCTAATAAAGAGGGAATATGCTAATTGACCCTCATGCTGTTGTAAAGATGGTGGCACCCACAGCCAATAAGGAGGGGATATGCTAATTGCTGCCCCACACTCAAAGATGGCAGCACCCACAGCCACAAGATGGCGGTGCCCAGTCTCCTCAGCTCCCCAGCCGCCCAGGGCTGCCCGAGGCTCACATAACCAGGGCCGGCCGAGGCTTGCGCTGCCAACAGTGGCAGCAGCAGAAGTGTGATGGGGCGTTGCCTTCCCCTTATCGCTGGGTCACCTCCCCCCCCTGAGGGCTCCCAGACTGTGAGAGGGGGCAGGCTGGGCTGAGGGACCCCCCTCCAGTGCATGAATTTTCATGCACTGGGCCTCTAGTAATGTTTTTAAATTTCCTCCACATTGTAAAAAGTGTCATCAGTACTTTTATTTTTATGGATAAATAATATTTCATTTTATGGACGTACCACATTTTGTTTCTCCATGCATCATTGGTGGACATTTGCGTGGTTTCTACCTCTTGCTGCTATAAGCATTCATGTACAAGTGTGTGTATTTTTGCATGCCATTAGGTATTTTTGAGAATCATAATAACAGCGTCTCAACATACCCCTGTCTTTGGTTTTACAATTTTCAGAGCACTTGCCAGTATTTTGACTGTGATAATTGTGTGTAATATTGTACAAGGAAAAAGGTAGCCACTCATAAGAGGAATCCATCTTTTCCAAACTTTTTTCAGGGTGCCTTAGATGCCCAGAAGCATTTTTCAAAGATTTGACATATTCTAAGAGGAGATCATTTTGTTTGTTTTAGTGTCTTTACTTAAAATTTTTTTGTCATATACCTCAATTGAGAGATTTTTTGCCTTTTAGTGTAAGTGGTTCCATTTGTATTTAGGGGGCTACATTTTGACATACGTTGCTGGGGTTTCAAGCCTTTCTAACTGAAACACAAGTTACAATGAACATTCTAAGGAATAGAGACAAGCCCCCATTCAAGTCAAGTCGTCTTCATTGTGGCGTTCTATACCCTAACATGGCAGGTAAGAGTAGAAATCAAGCTAAATTTTGAGATATTCTCCCTTGGTATGAGTAGAGACTCCAGGCCAGAGAAGTTTGGGGTTGGTCAAGGCTTGGGAACTAAGGCAAATAAAGGAGAGATCCTAGAGAAAGGAAAGAGCTCACAGAGGTTAATAAAATTAAATGGGTTCCAGGAGTACAAATACATAATACATCATCTGTATATTGTATTGTGTGTTCATCACCCCAAGTCAAGTCTCCTTCCATCACCATTTATCCTTCCATTATCCTCTTCACCTCCCCCAACTTTCTTTTCCCTCCATAATCACCCATACGGTTGTCTATGAGTTTATATTTGTTTAGAATAAAAAAAAAAATCACGTTGCAATTTGCTTTCAAGGAAAAACTTTGTTCCATATAACCAAGTGATAAAATGTTTGGACATTATTTCAACATCGAAAGTTCAACATAATACATGGGTTTTGTGATTTCTTTGTGTTAAAATGTTCAACTAATTAGTGATTTCCTTTCACTGGTTGCTTTGAAAAAAATTATATATGTAATTAACATCCTCAGTTTCAGCCCTTTCTAGAGTAATTTGACAAATACACCCATCACTGAAGGGACTGCTGACTGATGGGCTTAGTGTGATTGGAGCAAATTCCAATATTATACTTCCAGGGTGGAAGGGGAGCAGGACCCGTGCTGCCTTCTCCCCTCCTGTCCACCCTCCTCCTCCACCCTCACACACACAGATGATGTATTGCAGTCCTGGAACTGTCAGATCCTGGAGGAGCTTGAGAAACTAGAGAAAGGTGCCAAAAGCATGATTTCATAAGGTTTGACTTGAGATGGAGTCAACTTTCTTGAGCATCTTAAAATCACGTTTCATGAAATTTTATTTCACAGTGAAAGGGAGTGTAGCAGGCTTGGCCCCTGAAGACTGCCAGTTATGGATCGTTAAATCCAATAAGTGAATGTAAATCTAAAATGAAGAATTCCAACAGAAGATTTTGAAGTTGATTTCTTGTTTTAAAGAACAGAGCGTTGTTTGGGAGATAGCTAGAACTCTTTCCCTGAAAGGTTTGTTTATAAGACAGGCCTTACAGTTATTAGGAAATGCTGACTTTTAAAAAATGTAATATATATGGTTTTATTTAAATGACTGTGATAAAGTTGAAGGAAATGCTACGTTAAGGAAAATTTATGGACTAGAGAAAGGACAAAATTCTGGAATTCAGCAACTACCTTCCAATGTGACATTTTATAGTTGAAGATTTAATTCTATAGAAATATTTATAGAAATTACCAAAATGAATTATGTATCAATTAAGTATTATACTTGCATACTGTTTATTTTTAACTGAATAAAGAATAATGCATGCAGAAATCACCAGTTCTTATACTTAAAAATGCATGGTATTAATTTTTATTATAAAGTGTTAATATTAAAGTAGTATTATTAAAGTATAGCTATTCCTAACTATAGCTAAATATTAATCAAACATGAGTATAATTTACACTTCCTTTGATGAATGGTATAGGTATAGAAGGCATTTTTACTAACATATCCTGCTATTTAATGAAATCTTTTCTTTAATATTAAGTTGATAATTTTAGCTTCTCGGGAATATGGGAGAGCATTGTAAAATGATATTCCTCCATATTAAATAGATACCCCCCTTCCTGCTGACTATTCACTTATGCCCAGTTGGCAAGAAGCGCTATGGGGATGACTGACAGTCATGTCATTGTTTAGAAACAACAGCATTTTGATTTTCTGTGGTTCACCGTGTTGGCAGTGACTTGCTGAAGTAACAGAATGTGGACACCTCTTAATCATCAGTGAAGAAAGTAGGCTGCAAACATTGAGTAATAGAATTAATTGAGGCAAGGTGAAAGTGCCTTTTCTGAAAGTGAGCAAGTCATTTCGCCTTATTTTTGTTGGTATTAGAGAACCATACAAGGAAGTGTAAGGGAGTGAAAGTATAGGAAAGGGCAAAGCTGTGTGGAAAAGTTGCCTGTGGCCTGGGAAAATGCACCTTGTGTTTTGGTTCAGATGGATGCTCACTACAATCTCTCCACCTTTCCTGGTTCTCACGGAGAGGAAACTAAACTTAGCAATCCAGTTCTATGGGAAGGAACCAGGGCAAGGAGTGGAGGATAAACTAAAGGACAAAGGTCAACTTTAGAAAGCTGTTCTACCAGATCTTGCTCAGAAAGCTATTCAGGTATACAGAGACGGAGAAGAAAAGGAGATAGGTGGGATTAGCAGAATGAAAAACTTTAAAAGCCTAATGATAAAAAAAATCTAGGGGGCCAAGAGAAGGAAAAATAAAGCAAGAATTCCTGTAGTGTTTTTTGTTGTGTTTTTTTTTTAGCATAAGTCAGGATTCATCTCCCATTCTCCTTGTCTGATTCCTATTTAAAAATTTAAAGAATAAAATGCAATTTGGAGATGATCCCCTGTGTAATGTTTTTGAAGATTTTGCTTCCCTTTTAACCTCCCATTCCCTCTTATTAGGACGTGTGTCCTCAACAAATAACTAAGTAAAAAGAAATATATCTCTGTTCATTTTGACATGAAATAAAGCTAGAAAGCCAATCCATTAAATTACTTTTCTTTTTAAAATGTCTTGTTTTGAGAAAGGAGATAGTTTGGTCACAGGAAGAAATTCTAGTCCATGATTCTTTGAAAAAGGAGAATATAAGAATTCTTTCCCTTATTCAGTCTTCTACCACCTACAGGGGGTCCAGTTCTTAAAGAGTACTTGACAAAAGAAGATTGTGATTTCAAAGCAAAATGGATTTGAAAAAAATATACCTTGATGTTCAGAATGTAATGTGGAAAGGCAAAAAGAATGTTTCCCAACCTGAAAGCACACTTCACTAAGAGGCTTACCTTTTAATTGCCCAGTTTATGGCAAATGTGAGCTGCATTTTATGAAACCAAAGTGTGAAACTCCTTTCATGTCCTGTTGTCAGGTATTCCTGCAGCATACATCTGAATTTTAAGGGCTGTAATGGTTGGACATCAGTTGTAAAAGTTTTCTCTTACGTCTTTAATAAACTTTTAAAAGAGACCTTATTATCAACCTGGACAATTCTAAAGATTGTATGGAGTTGATGGATATATATTTTATCTTAAACTACTTGGTGGTTGTTGGAGAATGCACATTATATTGTACATTCAAATTGGAATTTTGTCATTTTCTTTTTTTATTTAGCTCTAAAAACACTTTCTTCCTATGTTCAAACTCTAATATATATTTATGTATTCATACATAAATGTTGATATATATTTGTACACACACATGTGAGCTTAAAATAAGTATTTTACTGATGCTTCTTGAAATGACAGTATTTTAAGAAGGAAATATGTTCATGTAAGTTCACATAAAATCTAAAGTTCTTTTTTTGGTTCAGTGTTTAGAAAATTCTTGATAATTTAGAATCTTCCACAATGGAAAGTAAAGCATTCTGTCACAAAAGCAGGGAGGATGAGACACGAGGTCAAAGGGCATTTTAGAAACAAACAGCTGGGCCAGTTTATTTAAACAGATACAGGGATGGGGGAACTGACCTCTGTTTGACTTATAGTGGGAGGAGCAAGAATGTCATTTTATTACTTTGCCCAGAAGGAAAATGTTTTTGTATCTGAATTCACCCCGAAGCCATCTAAACACATGGCTTTGCTGTACGTAGCATACTTCCAAAGAGAGTACATATAAGATAGTCTAGGATAATGATAAAATACACTAAAGAGAGACAAATGTTCAGATGGTTTTAAGATCAAAGAGATCATGCTTTAAAAAAGAAAATATTTGGCTATTAGTTATTTTTAGGTAAAGATATCTGTCATGACCCCAGATAATAGTGTATTTCATATAAGTATAGGAATTATAATCTGGTAACATTCTGCATTCTGAGAGTTTATGATGTCCTATATGAGCTGATAAGTTTTCAAAGATGAGAAGTTCCAAGTATGTAGTTTAGACAAAGTGATTAGGTGTTCTTGGGTTTTCAATGTTTTATTATTTTTATTTTATTTAATGAAATATCTTCATATCTACATATCCTAACGGTAGCCTACATCAGTGCTGTCAGTAATAACAACTGGTTATTGCCACCAAAAGAAAAGCAACAGTACCTAGTACCTGCTGGGGGCCCTTAGTTGAGAGGCTGTGGTGAGGTGTTTACTTGCTACCTGGGGACCAGAGCAGGGCTAGAGTAACAGCATTGAGTGTTGTCCACTGACGACCTTCAGAGGCACACAGACAAACCTCAGCGTAGTGAGCAGAGCGTGGCCCAAATGATGAATGGACTCAACATCCTAGAACAACTCACATCCTAGAATGGCATTGTTTAGAATCACAGAGGTGTAACCTAGGGAGAAGAGGGGAGAAGCCAATGGAGCATGATGGCTATGGTTTAAATATTTGAAAGCAATCCTGAAGAAGTAATATTTAAATTGTTTAAATTACCCCAAGAAGTTGTCCTGGTGAAAGCACTTTAGATCCAGTGAGGCAGAAGCTGCTGACAGTTGCCTGGTCTGTAGAATGAATGGGCTCTGAGGTAAGGTGGCAAGTATTGTATTAGAAACAGCCCAGCAGAGGTTACCCCTCTTGATACCCATTACATGGGGATATCAGAGAGTGAAAGCAAGTCAGTGATCTAGCTAGGTAACCATTAAAGCCCCTTCCAAAACTGAGGTGTGATTTTTCTATCTTTCCTTGGGTTTAACAGTCATGGATTCAAACTTGAGTTGATTAATATGAATTGGTCTTTGGGAATCTGAATATACAGCTGTGAAAGAGGCAAGTTATGGAATATAGATAACTCAAGCCACCAAATCTTATTCATAATTTTATCTCTGTCTATATACACTAGCAATACAGTCATCAAAATCTCCAATCTACAAAACGTTCGGTCATGCTTCTTGTTGGAATCAACGATAGAGTTGTTGCCAGTGTTGACTGGCTCAAAACCAGCTCATTTAAAAATATCTATGTACTTCAGAATATTCTAGATGGGTGGCACAGTAGTGGCCATGCTCTGCTTAGGACATTAGAGAGGGGGGTACTTGATACTATTCGCCAGCTGTCTGTCACTCAGCAAATTATTAACATCTCTTGGGTAACATGTGACCTCAAATAAGTCACTTAATTTATCAGAGCTGTGGCTTCTCGTTTGTTAAAAAGTGCTCTTCCTATTTTTAGATAAATAGTATAAATCATATCCACAAAATATTACGTTTTTAAAAGGACTTTTAAAAAAGTTACCAGAGTTCCTTCACCCTAAGAGCCTGCAGACTATAAAGAGTAGCAGTAGATAAAGAGTTGATTTTTGGTCTCTTTACCTAGATTAGTTACTATGAAAATTACTTTTGGTATATGCAGAAAATTAATATTAAATAATTTTCTAATTGGTCATGCAGTGAAGGCAGATAATGAAAAGGCAGAATTTTTTTTCATTTTAATTGGTTATTTCACATGGTGTTTGTGCTACACCTGTGCTTATAATGAGAATGGAGAATTAATCTAACCTTCTGCTCACATGATTCCAATTTTCATGGTTTATACAAGATAATGATAACCTGATTTACAACACAATTTGTTTTAGATCTGTGCTTTAAATATTTTTATTAGCAGTTCAGGGACTTCATATACAAGAACTGATATAATAAGTGTTGCCAATAAGAGTTAGCACTAACAGTGTCCTTTTAGTTAGATTCCACTCTCATTATTTGTTTTAATTACTCTCAGATAATGGAAAGACATAGGAATGTAAGATATTGAGAATCTTCAAATGTCATGGAGTTTTCATTTTTATTTTAAAAACCTGTCCTTGTCTGTTTAATGGCTTGTTTTGGGGGAATTATTTTCCTACCTGAAGAGGGGAGACTTACAAACTAGAATTCATACTGGACTGTGGATCCTTTAATTATTAATAGTGAATAATCAAACTTTTTACTGTATTTTTATGTGTGGCTCATGTTCAATATATTCAAATCTGAATTGAATTGAGAACTAAAAGCACTTCACTATTTCAGAATCTACTATGTCCTGTTCATTTCCTGTATTTGATATGTAAGTCTTAATATTAGGCAGTACATATGGATCTTAAGAGTTAGAAATTTCATGAGCATGACTTTGGAGAGCTTGTATTAACCTCTTTTTTATTTTTCCAGTGGCTAATCACTTTTGTATGGGCAACAAAAGTTGTATAAAGTAAATCTTATTAAGACACTTAAGTGACTTAAATATCTTAATAAGAGGTGTATTATAAATTTTCAGGTTTAGCTGGAGAAAGCAAGATTATAAGTTCAATTACTGTATAGCTGTGACCTCGCCTTGACCTCAGACTTTACATAAAGAGCAAAAAAAAAAAAAAAAAAAAAAAAAAAGCCACCCCAAGAAATCTCTAAAAGGAATGCGTTTCTCTGAAGTCCCCAGCAGTGTGAGTTAGTGGTGATAAACTCCAGACATTCCC